>NW_026993909.1:0-9313 GCF_028769735.1 Zonotrichia leucophrys gambelii
TCGTGGATTTTTAGGAGCCGCGGCCATCCCGCCCCAGGCCCCAAAAAACCAGGGCCCTTTTCCCTGGAATAAAACGGGCCCGCCCTCTCTGGCTGGCAATTTAGGAGCCCTTATTCAAATGCCCAAATTGCCCGGGCCCCCTTTTATCTGGGGAAACCCTCCTGGTATCGTGGATTTTTTAGGGCCCGGCCATCCCACCACAGGCCCCCCCAAAACAAACCACGGCCCTTTTCCCCCGGGAAAAAAACTGACCGCCCGTCATCTGGCGGCAATTGAGGAGCCACTTGTCTATCAATCCGCCCGACTGCACTGGTGCCACCCTTTTATTGGGAACCATCCGTATGTGGATTTTCAGGAGCCAGCCGGCCACCCCCCCCAAACCCCCCAAAAAACTACGGCCCTTTTCCCTGAATAAAACTGACCTCCCTCCTGGGGGTGGCAATTGCAACCCTTTTTACAACCACCCCACTGGGACTGGTGCCACCTTTATTGGGAACCATCCTGCGTATGTGGATTTTCAGGAGCCAGCCGGCCACCCCAGCCACAGGCCCCCAACACAAACCACGGCCCTTTTCCCCGGAAAAAACTACCCCCGCTTCTGGCTGGCAGATTGCAGGAGCCACTTGCCTCTATCAAACCAGCCCGACTTGGCACGGTGCCACCTTTCATCTGGGAACCCTCCTGGTAACGGGATTTTCAGGGCCAGCGGCCACTCCCAGCCACAGGCCCCCCCAACACAAACCACGGCCCTTTTCCTGGAAAAAACTCACCCTCCCGCTCTGGCTGCAGATTTCAGGAGCCACTTTCCTCTATCAAAAACCAGCCCGACTTCGGCACTGGTGCCACCTTTCATCTGGGAACCATCCTGCGTATCGTGGATTTTCAGGGGCGCCGGCCACTCCCAGCCACAGGCCCCAAACACAAACACGCCCTTTTCCTGGAAGTAAAACTACCTGCCCGTCATTTGGGTGGCAGATTGCAGGAGCCACTTGCCTCTATCAACCAGCCCGACTTGGCACTGGTGCCACCTTTCATCTGGGAACCATCCTGCGTATCGTGGATTTTCAGGAGCCAGCCGGGCCCCTCCCAGCCACAGCCCCCCAACACAAACCACGGCCCTTTTCCCTGGAAAAAAAACTACCGCCCCGCTTCTGCTGGAGATTTCAGAGCCACTTCCTATCAAACCACCCACTCGGCACTGGTGCCACCTTCATCTGGAACCATCCTGTGTATCGTGGATTTTCAGGAGCCAGCCGGGCCCCTCCCAGCCACAGGCCCCCCAAAAAAAACACGGCCCTTTTCCCTGGAAGTAAAACTGACCTGCCCGTCTCTGGCTGGCAGATTGCAGGACCCATTTCCTTATCAACCAGCCCGACTTGGATGGTGCCCCTTTATCTGGGAACCATCCTGCGTATCGTGGATTTTCAGGAGCCAGCCGGCCACTCCCAGCCACAGGCCCCCAACACAAACCCCGGCCCTTTTCCCTGGAAGAAAACTACCGCCCCTTCTGGCTGGCAGATTGCAGGAGCCATTCCTCTATCAAACCACCGACTGGCACGGTGCCACCTTTCATCTGGGAACCATCCTGGTACGTGGGTTTTTTAGGAGCCCGCCGGCCACTCCCCGCCACAGGGCCCCCAACACAAACCACGCCCTTTTCCTGGAAGAAAACTGACTGCCCGTCATCTGGCTGGCAATTGCAGGAGCCACTTGCCCCTTTTCAACCAGCCGACTTGGCATGGTGCCCCTTCATCTGGGAACCATCCTGCGTATCGTGGATTTTCAGGAGCCAGCCGGCCACTCCCAGCCACAGGCCCCGAACAAAACTACGGCCCTTTTCCCTGTAAGTAAAACTGACCTGCCCTCATCTGGCTGGCACATTGCAGCAGCCACTTCGTCTATCAAACCAGCCCAACTTGGCACTGGTGCCACCTTTCATCTGGGAACCATCCTGCTATGTGGATTTTCAGGAGCCAGCCGGCCACTCCAGCCACAGGCCCCCGAACACAAACACGGCCCTTTTCCCTGGAAGTAAAACTGACCTGCCCGTCATCTGGCTGGCAGATTGCAGAGCCACTTGCCTCTATCAATCCAGCCCGACTGGCACTGGTGCCACCTTTCATCTGGGAACCATCCTGCGTACCGTGGATTTTCAGGAGCCAGCCGGCCACTCCCAGCCACAGGCCCCGAACACACACCCGCCCTTTTCCCTGGAAGTAAAACTGACCTGCCCGTCATCTGGCTGGCAGATTGCAGGAGCCACTTGCCTCTATCAATCCAGCCCGACTCGGCACTGGTGCCACCTTTCATCTGGGAACCATCCTGCGTATCGTGGATTTTCAGGAGCCAGCCGGCCACTCCCAGCCACAGGCCCCGAACACAAACACGGCCCTTTTCCCGGGAAATAAAACTGACCTGCCCGTCTTCTGGCTGGCAGATTGCAGGAGCCACTTCCTCTATCAACCAGCCGACTCGACACTGGTGCCACTTTCATCTGGGAACCATCCTGCGTATCGTGGATTTTCAGGAGCCAGCCGGCCACTCCCAGCCACAGGCCCACGAACACAACAGGCCCTTTTCCCTGGCAATAAAACTACCCCCCGCTTCTGGCTGGAAGATTGCAGGAGCCACTTCCTCTATCAAACCAGCCCGACTGGCACTGGTGCCACCTTTCATCTGGAACCATCCATGCTATCGTGGATTTCAGGAGCCAGCCGGCCACTCCCAGCCACAGCCCCGAACACAAACCACGGCCTTTCCCTGGAAGTAAATCTACCTGCCCGTCATCTGGCTGGCAGATTGCAGGAGCCACTTGCTCTATCAACCAGCCCGACTTGGCACTGTTCCAACCTTTCATCTGGGAACCATCCTGCGTATCGTGGATTTTCAGGAGCCAGCCGGCCACTCCCAGCCACAGGCCCCGAACAACAAACACGGCCCTTTTCCCTGGAAGTAAACTGACCTGCCCGTCTCTGGCTGGCAGATTGCAGGAGCCACTTGCCTCTATCAATCCAGCCCGACTCGGCCTGGTGCCACCTTTCATCTGGGAACCATCCTGCGTATCGTGGATTTTCAGGAGCCCAGCCGAGCCACTCCCAGCCACAGGCCCCCGAAACACAAACCACGGCCCTTTTCCCTGGAAGTTAAAACTGACCTGCCCGTCATCTGGCTGGCAGATTGCAGGAGCCACTTGCCTCTACCAATCCAGCCGACTCGGCACTGGTGCCACCTTTCATCTGGGAACCATCCTGCGTATCGTGGATTTTCAGGAGCCAGCCGGCCACTCCCAGCCACAGGCCCCGAACACAAACTACGGCCCTTTTCCCTGGAAGAAAACTGACCTGCCCCTTCTGGCTGGCAGATTGCAGGAGCCACTTGCCTCTATCAAACTCAGCCGACTGGCACTGGTGCCACCTTTCATCTGGGAACCATCCTGCGTATCGTGGATTTTCAGGAGCCAGCCGGCCACTCCCAGCCACAGGCCCCAAACACAAACACGGCCCTTTTCCCTGGAAGTAAACTGACCTGCCCTCTTCTGGCTGGCAGATTGCAGGAGCCACTTGCCTCTATCAATCCAGCCCGACTTGGCCTGGTGCCACCTTTCATCTGGGAACCATCCTGCGTATCGTGGATTTTCAGGAGCCAGCCGGCCACTCCCAGCCACAGGCCCCGAACACAAACCACGGCCCTTTTCCCTGGAAGAAAACTACCCTGCCCGTCTTCTGGCTGGCAGATTGCAGGAGCCACTTGCCTCTATCAACCAGCCCGACTCGGCACTGGTGCCACCTTTCATCTGGGAACCATCCTGCGTATCGTGGATTTTCAGGAGCCAGCCGGCCACCCCAGCCACAGGCCCCCGAACACAAACACGGCCCTTTTCCCTGGAAGTAAAACTGACCTGCCCGTCATCTGGCTGGCAGATTGCAGGAGCCACTTCCTCTATCAATCCAGCCCGACTGGCACTGGTGCACCTTTCATCTGGAACCATCCTGCGTATGTGGATTTCAGGAGCCAGCCGGCCACTCCCAGCCACAGGCCCCCAACAAAACACGGCCCTTTTCCCTGGAATAAACTGACCTGCCCTCTCTGGCTGGCAGATTGCAGGAGCCACTTGCCTCTATCAACCAGCCCGACTCGCACTGGTGCCACCTTTCATCTGGGAACCATCCTGCATGTGGATTTTCAGGAGCCACCGGCCACTCCCAGCCACAGGCCCCAAACAATACTACGGCCCTTTTCCCTGGAATAAAACTGACCTGCCCATCATCTGGCTGGCAGATTGCAGAGCCACTTGCTCTATCAAACCAGCCCGACTTGGCACTGGTGCCACTTTCATCTGGGAACCATCCTGCGTATCGTGGATTTTCAGGAGCCAGCCGGCCACTCCCAGCCACAGGCCCCCAAACACAAACTACGGCCCTTTTCCCTGGAATTAAAACTGACCTGCCCATCATCTGGCTGGCAGATTGCAGGAGCCACTTGCCTCTATCAATCCAGCCCGACTTGGCTCTGGTGCCACCTTTCATCTGGGAACCATCCTGCGTATCGTGGATTTTCAGGAGCCAGCCGGCCACTCCCAGCCACAGGCCCCGAACACAAACTACGGCCCTTTTCCCTGAAGTAAACTGACCTGCCCTCTCTGGCTGGCAGATTGCAGGAGCCACTTGCCTCTATCAAACTACCGACTCGGCACTGGTGCCACCTTTCATCTGGGAACCATCCTGCGTATCGTGGATTTTCAGGAGCCAGCCGGCCACTCCCAGCCACAGGCCCCCGAACACAAACTACGGCCCTTTTCCCTGGAACAAAACTAACCTGCCCGCTCTGGCTGGCAGATTGCAGAGCCACTTGCCTCTATCAACCAGCCCGACTGGCACTGGTGCCACCTTCATCTGGGAACCATCCTGCGTATCGTGGATTTTCAGGAGCCAGCCGGCCACTCCCAGCCACAGCCCCAACACAAACTACGGCCCTTTTCCCTGGAAGTAAAACTGACCTGCCCTCATCTGGCTGGCAGATTGCAGGAGCCACTTGCCTCTATCAATCCAGCCCGACTCGGCACTGGTGCCACCTTTCATCTGGGAACCATCCTGCGTATCGTGGATTTTCAGGAGCCAGCCGGCCACTCCCAGCCACAGGCCCCCAACACAAACTACGGCCCTTTTCCCTGAATAAAACTGACCCTCCCCTCTTCTGGCTGGCAGATTGCAGGAGCCACTTGCCTCTATCAAACCAGCCCGACTTGCACTGGTGCCACCTTTCATCTGGGAACCATCCTGGTATCGTGATTTTCAGGAGCCAGCCGGCCACTCCCAGCCACAGTCCCCAAAAAAAACTACGGCCCTTTTCCCTGGAATTAAAACAGACCTGCCCATCATCTGGCTGGCAGATTGCAGGACCCACTTGGTCTATCAAACCAGCCCGACTTGGCACTGGTGCCACCTTTCATCTGGGAACCATCCTGCGTATCGTGGATTTTCAGGAGCCAGCCGGCCACTCCCAGCCACAGGCCCCCAAACACAAACCACGGCCCTTTTCCCTGGAAATAAAATCGACCGCCCGTCTTCTGGCTGGCAGATTGCAGGAGCCACTTCCTCTATCAACCAGCCCGACTCGGCACTGGTGCCACCTTTCATCTGGGAACCATCCTGCGTATCGTGGATTTTCAGGAGCCAGCCGCCACTCCCAGCCACAGGCCCCCAACACAAACACGCCCTTTTCCCTGGAAAAAAACTGACCTCCCCATTCTGGCTGGCAGATTGCAGAGCCACTTGCCTCTATCAAACCAGCCCGACTTGGCACTGGTGCCACCTTATCTGGAACCATCCTGCGTATGTGGATTTTCAGGAGCCAGCCGGCCACTCCCAGCCACAAGCCCCAAAAAAATCTACGGCCTTTTCCCTGGAATAAAACTGACCTGCCCATCATCTGGCTGGCAATTGCAGAGCCACTTCTCTATACAAACCAGCCCAACTTGGCACTGGTGCCACCTTTCATCTGGGAACCATCCTGCGTATCGTGGATTTTCAGGAGCCAGCCGGCCACTCCCAGCCACAGGCCCCCAAACACAAACCACGGCCCTTTTCCCTGGAAGTAAACTGACCTGCCCATCATCTGGCTGGCAGATTGCAGGAGCCACTTGCCTCTATCAATCCAGCCCGACTTGGCACTGGTGCCACCTTTCATCTGGAACCATCCTGCGTATCGTGGATTTTCAGGAGCCAGCCGCCACTCCCAGCCACAGGCCCCGAACACAAACCACGGCCTTTTCCCTGGAAGTAAAACTGACCTGCCCGTCATCTGGCTGGCAGATTGCAGAGCCACTTGCCTCTATCAACCAGCCCGACTCGGCACTGGTGCCACCTTTCATCTGGAACCATCCTGGTATCGTGGATTTTCAGGAGCCACCCGGCCACTCCCAGCCACAGGCCCCCAACCCAAAACTACGGCCCTTTTCCCTGGAAGTAAAACTGACCTGCCCGTCATCTGGCTGGCAGATTGCAGGAGCCACTTGCCTCTATCAATCCAGCCCGACTCGGCACTGGTGCCACCTTTCATCTGGGAACCATCCTGCGTATCGTGGATTTTCAGGAGCCAGCCGGCCACTCCCAGCCACAGGCCCCGAACACAAACCACGGCCCTTTTCCCTGGAATAAAACTGACCTGCCCGCTCTGGCTGGCAGATTGCAGGAGCCACTTGCCTCTATCAACCAGCCCGACTCGGCACTGGTGCCACCTTTCATCTGGGAACCATCCTTGGTATCGTGGATTTTCAGGAGCCACCGGCCACTCCCAGCCACAGGCCCCCAAACACAAACTACGGCCCTTTTCCCTGGAATTAAAACTGACCTGCCCATCTTCTGGCTGGCAGATTGCAGGAGCCACTTGCCTCTATCAATGCAGCCAGACTTGGCACTGGTGCCACCTTTCATCTGGGAACCATCCTGCGTATCGTGGATTTTCAGGAGCCAGCCGGCCACTCCCAGCCACAGGCCCCTGAACACAAACTACGGCCCTTTTCCCTGGAAGTAAAACTGACCTGCCCGTCATCTGGCTGGCAGATTGAAGGAGCCACTTGAGTCTATCAATGCAGCCCGACTCGACACTGGTGCCACCTTTCATCTGGGAACCATCCTGCGTATCGTGGATTTTCAGGAGCCAGCCGGCCACTCCCAGCCACAGGCCCCCGAACACAAACCACGGCCCTTTTCCCTGGCAAAAAAACTCATCTGCGCCGCTTCTGGTTGGCAGATTGCAGGAGACACTTGGCTCTATCAAACCAGCCCGACTCGGCACTGGTGCCACCTTTGATCTGGAGCACCACCGTAATGGGATTTTCAGGGCCAGCCGGCCACTCCCAGCCATAAGTCCCCAAAAAAAATCTACGGCCCTTTTCCCTGGAATTAAAACAGACCTGCCCATCATCTGGCTGGCACATTGCAGCAGCCACTTGGTAATATTAAACATGCCAAACTTGGCACTGGTGCCACCTTTCATCTGGGAACCATCCTGCATATCGTGGATTTTCAGGAGCCAGCCGGCCACTCCCAGCCAGAGGCCCCCGAACACAAACCACGGCCCTTTTCCCTGGAAGTAAAACTGACCTGCCCGTCATCTGGATGGCAGATTGAAGGAGCCACTTGGGTCTATCAATCCAGCCCGACTCGACACTGGTGCCACCTTTCATCTGGGAACCATCCTGCGTATCGTGGATTTTCAGGAGCCAGCCGGCCACTCCCAGACACAGGCCCCCGAACACAAACTACAGCCCTTTTCCCTGGAAGTAAGACTGACCTGCCCGTCATCTGGCTGGCAGATTGCAGGAGCCACTTGCCTCTATCACTCCAGCCCGACTCGGCACGGGTGCCACCTTTCATCTGGGAACCATCCTGCGTTTCGTGGATTTTCAGGAGCCAGCCGGCCACTCCCAGCCACAGGCCCCCGAACACAAGCCACGGCCCTTTTCCCGGAAGTAAAAATGACCTGCCCGTCATCTGGCTGGCAGGTTGAAGGAGCCACTTGACTCTATCAATCCAGCCCGACTCGACACTGGTGCCACCTTTCATCTGGGAACCATCCTGCGTATCGTGGATTTTCAGGAGCCAGCCGGCCACTCCCAGCCACAGGCCCCGAACACAAACCACGGCCCTTTTCCCTGGCAAACAAAACTATCCCACCCCGTCATCTGGCTGGAAGATTGCAGGAGCCACTTGCCTCTATCAAACCAGCCCGACTCGACACTGGTGCCACCTTTCATCTTGGAACCATCCTGCATATCGTGGATATTCAGGAGCCAGCCGGCCACTCCCAGCCACAGGCCCCCGAACACAAACCACGGCCCTTTTCCCTGGAAGTAAATCTACCTGCCCGTCATCTGGCTGGCAGATTGCAGGAGCCACTTGCCTCTATCAATCCAGCCCGACTTGGCTCTGGTGCCACCTTTCATCTGGGAACCATCCTGCGTATCGTGGATTTTCAGGAGCCAGCCGGCCACTCCCAGCCACAGGCCCCGAACACAAACCACGGCCCTTTTCCCTGGCAAGTAAAACTCACCGCCCCTCATTCTGGCTGGCAGATTGCAGGAGCCACTTTCCTCTATCAAACCAGCCCGACTCGGCACGGTGCCACCTTTCATCTGGGAACCATCCTGCGTATCGTGGATTTTCAGGAGCCAGCCGGCCACTCCTAGCCACAGGCCCCCGAACACAAACCACGGCCCTTTTTCCTGGAAGTAAATCTGACCTGCCCGTCTTCTGGCTGGCAGATTGCAGGAGCCACTTGCCTCTATCAAACCAGCCCGACTTGGCACTGGTGCCACCTTTCATCTGGGAACCATCCTGCGTATCGTGGATTTTCAGGAGCCAGCCGGCCACTCCCAGCCACAGGCCCCCGAACACAAACTACGGCCCTTTTCC
This sequence comes from Zonotrichia leucophrys gambelii, assembly GCF_028769735.1. Taxonomy (NCBI): domain Eukaryota; kingdom Metazoa; phylum Chordata; class Aves; order Passeriformes; family Passerellidae; genus Zonotrichia; species Zonotrichia leucophrys. The sequence goes on from NW_026993909.1 coordinate 8,916, forward strand.
CTGGAATTAAAACTGACCTGCCCGTCATCTGGCTGGCAGATTGCAGGAGCCAGTTGCCTCTATCAATCCAGCCCGACTCGGCACTGGTGCCACCTTTCATCTGGGAACCATCCTGCGTATCGTGGATTTTCAGGAGCCAGCCGGCCACTCCCAGCCACAGGCCCCCAAACAAATACTACGGCCCTTTTCCCTGGAATGAAAACTGACCTGCCCATCATCTGGCTGGCAGATTGCAGGACCCACTTGCCTCTATCAAATCAGCCCGACTTGGCACTGGTGCCACCTTTCATCTGGGAACCATCCTGCGTATCGTGGATTTTCAGGAGCCAGCCGGCCACTCCCAGCCACAGGCCCCCAAACACAAACTACGGCCCTTTTCCCTGGAAGTAAAACTGACC
>NW_026993910.1:0-9308 GCF_028769735.1 Zonotrichia leucophrys gambelii
TGTTGTTTTGGGGGCCCGGGCTGGGGGTGGCCGGCTGGCTCCTGAAACCCCCTACGCAGGATGGTTCCCATATGAAAGGGGGCACCAGTGCCAAACGGGCGGTTGATAAGGGAAGTGGTCCTGCAATTGCCCAGGATGGCAGGGGTTTTAATTCCAGGGAAAAGGCCGTGTTTTTTTTGGGGCCTTGGGGGAGTGCCGGGTGGCTCTGAAAATCCACCCAACCAGGATGGTTCCCAGATTTAAAGGTGCACCGTCGTGGGGTGGTTTTATAGAGGAGTCTCTGCAATCTGCCGCCAGGGGGGGGGTTTATTTTTTTTGCCGGGAAAAGGGGGGTGTTTGTGTTCGGGGCCCGTGGGTGGAGGGCGGCTGGGTCTGAAATCCACATTGCAGGAGGGTCCCAAAAAGGTGGCCCCATGCCCAAACGGGGGTTTGATAGAGGAAGTGGCTCCTGCAATCTGCCAGCAGAGGGGGTAGTTTTTTCCAGGGGAAAAGGGCCGTGTTTTTTTTTGGGGGCCTGTGGCTGGGATGGCCCGGTGGTCCTGAAAAACCCCGAACCAGGATGGTTCCCCGATGAAAGGGGGCACCCTGCCAAAGGGGGGGGTTTGATGAGGGAAGTGGGCCTCAATCTGCCACCCCAAGGGGGGGGTAGTTTTTTCCAGGGAAAAGGGGCCAGTTTTTTGGGGCCGGGCTGGGAGTGGGCCGGGTGGGTCCTGAAAATCCAGAACCAGGTGGTTCCCCTGAAAAAGGGGGCACCGTCCGGGGCGGGTGGTTTGATGAGGGGAAATGGCTCCCGCAATCTTTCGCAGAAGGGGCGGGTAGTTTTTTTGCCGGGAAAAAGGGCCCTTTTGTGTTGGGGGCCTGTGGCTGGGGGTGGCCGGCTGGCTTTCCCGAAAATCCAGATAGCAGGGGGTTCCCAGATGAAAGGGGGCCCAGTGCCCAGTGGGCTGGTTTTATAGAGGCAAGTGCCCTGCAAATTTCCCGCCAGATGACGGGCAGGTCGTTTTATTCCAGGAAAGGGGCCGTAGTTGTGTTGGGGCTTTGGCTGGGAGTGGCCGGCTGGCTCTGAAATCCACGATGCGGTTTGGGTTTCCAAAGAAAGGTGGCACCAGTTTCGATCGGGCTGGTTTGATAGAGAAGTGGCTCCTGCAATTTTTCCCCGCCGAAACGGGGTGGGGTTTTTTTTGTTGCCAGGGAAAAAAGGGCCCCTGGTTGTGTCGGGGGCCTGTGGCTGGGATGGCCCGGGGTCTGAAAAACCACGATAGCAGGATGGTTCCCCCGTGAAAGGTGGCACCAGTGCCAAATTGGGCGGTTTGGAGGCAAGTGGTTTTTGCAATTGCCCGCCAGAAAGGGGGGTCAGTTTTTATTCCGGGAAAGGGGCCTTTTTTTTTGGGGGCCCGTGGTGGGGTGGCCGGGTGGCTCCCGAAAAAACAAAAATACGCAGGATGGTTCCCAGATGAAAGGGGGCACAGTGCAGTCGGGGGTTTGATAGAGAAAGTGGTCTGCAAAACTGCCAGCCCGAAGGGGGGGGTTTGTTTTTTTCCCGGGGGAAAAGGGGGCCCTGGGTTTTTTGGGGGGCCGGGTGGGGTGGCCGTTGTCCCGAAAATCCCGAACCGGATGGTCCAGATGAAAGGGGACCAGTGCCGTCGGGTGGTTGATTGGGGGAAGTGGCTTTTGCAATTGCCAGCCCAAGGGGGGCGGGGGGAGTTTTTTTTGCCAGGGAAAAAGGGCCCTGGTTTGTGTTGGGGCCTGTGGCTGGGGGTGGCGGCTGGTCCGAAAATCCCCTTTCGCGGGTGGTTCCCGTGAAAGGTGGACCCGTCCCAGTGGGGGGGTTGATAGAGGGAAATTTCCCGAATCTGCCGCCCCAAAGACGGGGGGGTAGTTTTTTCCCGGAAAAGGGGCCCTGTTTTGTTTGGGGCCGGTTTTGGGGGTGGCCCGGTGGCTCGAAATCCCGATAGCAGGAGGTTCCAGATGAAAGGTGGGGACCCGGCCAAATCGGGCTGGTTTATGAGGGAAAATGGGGCCTGCAATCTGCCACCCCGAGTGGGCAGGTGAGTTTTGTTTGCCAGGAAAAGGGCCGTGTAGTTTTGTTCGGGGGCCTGTGGCTGGGAGTGGCCGGGTGGTCCTGAAAATCCACGATACGCAGGAGGTTCCAATGAAAGGGGGCACCGTGCCCAGTCGGGCTGGTTTTAAGAGAAGTGGCTCCTGCAATCTTCAGCCAGAAGGGGGCGGGTTAGTTTTTTGCCAGGGAAAAGGGCCGTGGTTTGTGTCGGGGGGCCCGTGGCTGGGAGTGGCGGCTGGCTCCTGAAAATCCACGATACGCAGGATGGTTCCCAGATGAAAGGTGGAAACCCGTGCCAAGTTGGGGTGGTTTGAGAGAGCCAGTGGTTCCCGCAATCTGGCCCGCCAGAAGATGGGCAGGTCAGTTTATTTCCAGGGAAAGGGGCCGTAGTTTGTGTTTGGGGGCCTGTGGCTGGAGTGGCCGCTGGCTCCTGAAAATCCACGATACGCAGGATGGTTCCCAGTGAAAGGGGGCACCGTGCCGGGGTCGGGCTGGATTGATAGAGGCAAGTGGTCCCGCAATCTGCCAGCAGATGCGTGCAGGTCAGTTTTAACTTCCAGGGAAAAGGGCCCTGGTTTGTGTTCGGGGGGCCTGTGGGTGGGAGTGGCCGGCTGGCTCCGAAATCCACGATACGCAGGATGGTTCCCAGATGAAAGGTGGCACCAGTGCCCAAATTGGGCTGGTTTGAAAGCCAAGTGGTTTCCCGGAAAACTGCCAGCCAGAAATGGGCAGGTCAGTTTTTATTCCAGGGAAAGGGCCCATTTTTTGGGGGCCCGTGGCTGGGAGTGGCCGGCTGGCTCCTGAAAATCCACGATACGCAGGGGGTTCCCAGATGAAAGGTGGCACCAGTGCCGAGTCGGGCTGGTTTGATAGAGGGAAGTGGCTCCCGCAATCTCCAGCCAGAAGGGGGGGTTAGTTTTTTTCCAGGGAAAAGGGCCGTATTTTGTGTTGGGGGCCTGTGGCTGGGAGTGGCCGGCTGGCTCCTGAAATCCACGATACGCAGGATGGTTCCCAGATGAAAGGGGGACCAGTGCCAAGTGGGCTGGTTTGAAAAGCAAGGGTTTCCCGCAATCTGCAGCCAGAAGGGGCCAGGTCAGTTTTAATTCCAGGGAAAGGGGCCCTGTTGTTTTTCGGGGGCCTGTGGCTGGAGTGGCCAGGGGGCTCCTGAAAATCCACGATACGCAGGATGGTTCCCAGATGAAAAGTGGCCACCGGTGCCGAGTCGGGCTGGATTGATTGAGGCAAGTGGCTCCTGCAATCTGCCTGACAGATGACGTGCAGGTCAGTTTTATTCCAGGGAAAAGGGCCGTGGTTTGTGTTCGGGGGCCTGTGGCTGGGAGTGGCGGCTGGCTCCTGAAAATCCACGATACGCAGGATGGTTCCCAGATGAAAGGTGGCACCAGTGCCAAGTTGGGTGGTTTGAAAAGAGCCAAGTGGTTCCTGCAATCTGCCAGCCGAGAATGGGGCAGGTAGTTTTTATTCCAGGGAAAGGGGGCCCTACTTTTTTTTGGGGGCCTGTGGCTGGGAGTGGCCGGCTGGTCCTGAAAATCCACAATACGCCAGGATGGTTCCCAGATGAAAAGGTGGCACCCGTTCCGAGTCGGGCGGTTTGATAGGGGAAGTGGCTCCTGCAATCTGCCAGCCAGAAGCGGGGCGGGTGAGTTTTATTTTGCCAGGGAAAAGGGCCGTGGTTTGTGTTCGGGGGCCTGTGGCTGGGAGTGGACGGCTGGCGCCTGAAAATCCATTCCGCGCCTGATGGTTCCCAGATGAAAGGTGGCACCAGTGCGAAGTCAGGCAGGTTTCATAGAGGCAAGTGGCTCCTGCAATACTGCCGCCAGAGTCGGCAGGGGCAGTTTTATCCAGGGAAAAGGCCTGTTTGTTTGGGGCCTGTGGCGGGATGGCCGGGTGGGTCCCGAAAATCCAGAACCAGGATGGTCCCAGATGAAAGGTGCACCAGGCGAGTCGGGTTTTTGATTGGGAAGTGGCTCCGAACTGCCCGCCCGAGGGGGGGGGTGGTTTTTTTTGCCGGAAAGGGCCTTGTTTGTGTTCGGGGGCCTGTGGTGGGGGTGGCCCGGGGGCTTGAAAAACCCGATGGAGGGTGGTTCCCCGATGAAAGGTTTGGCAAGTCCGAGTCGGGCTGGGATAAAGGGGAATGCTCCCGCAATCTGCCAGCCAGAACGGGGGGGGTTTAGTTTTTTTGCCAGGGAAATGGGCCTGGTTTGGTTTGGGGGCCCGGGCTGGGGGGGGTGGCTCCCGAAAACCACGATGCAGGTTTCCCAGATAAAGGTGGCACCGTGCCGAGTCCTGGTTTTATAGAGGGAAGTGGCCTGCAATTGCCAGCCAGAAGCAGGGGGGGGGGGTTTTTTTTCCAGGAAAGGGCCGGTTTGTGTTTTTGGGGGGCCCGTGGCTGGGGTTTTGGCGCTGGTTTCCGAAAACCACGATACGCAGGTGGTTCCCAGATAAAGGGGGCACCGTGCGGGGGTCGTGGTTGATAAAAAGGGTCCGCAATAGCCCCAGGAGGGGGGTCAGTTTACTTCCAGGGGAAAAGGCCGTGTTTGTGTTTGGGGCCTGTGGTGGGAGTGGCCCGGGTGGGCCCCCGAAAATCCCCATCGCGGATGGTTCCAAATGAAAGTGGCACGTGCAGTCGGGCTGGTTTTATTTAAAAGTGGCCCTGCAACTGCCCCCAGAAGGGGCGGGGGTTTTCTTCCGGGAAAAGGGCCGTGGTTTGTTGGGGGCCTGGGCTGGGAGTGGCCGCTGGTCCGGAAAAACCCCGAACCGGGGGGTTCCCCGATGAAAGGGGCACCGTGCCCAGCGGGGTGGTTTGATAGAGGGAAGTGGCTCCTGCCTCTCCCGCCAGAAAAGGGGGGTAGTTTTTTCCAGGGGAAGGGCCCTTTTGTTTTTTGGGGGCCGGGCTGGGGTGGCCCGGCTGGCTCTGAAAATCCACAAAACGAGGATGGGCCCCCGATGAAGGTGGCACCCGTGCGAGTCGGCGGTTTTATAGAGAAGTGGCTCCTGCAATCTTCCAGCCCCGAAGGGGGGGGGTTTAGTTTTTTTCCAGGGAAAAAGGGGCCCTTTTGTGTGGGGCCTGTGGCTTGGAGTGGCCATGGCTCCGAAAAATCACGAACGCAGGATGGTTCCCAATGAAAGGTGGCACCAGTCCGATCGGGCTGGGTTTGATATGGGGGAAATGGGGTCGCAATCGGGCCCGCCAGAAACGGGGCGGGTGAGTTTTGTTTCCGGGAAAAGGGCCGTTGGTTTGTGTTCGGGGGCCTGTGGCTGGGGGTGGCCGGCTGGGGTCGAAAATCAGATGCGGGTGGTTCCCCCATGAAAAGGGGGCACCAGTGCCGAGTCGGGTGGATTGATAAGGGAATGGTCCTGCAATGCCAGGCAGAACGGGGTGGGGGGAAATTTTCTTCCGGGAAAGGGGGCCCTGGTTTTTTTTTGGGGGCGTGGTGGGGGGTGGGCCCGGGGCTCCTGAAAATCCACATGCCGGGGGGGGGGCCCGATGAAAGGTGGCACCAGTGCCGAGTCGGCTGGTTTTTAGAGGGGAAGTGGCTCCTGCAATCTGCCCCCAGATGGGGGGGGTTATTTTTTTCCAGGGAAAAGGGCCGTGGTTTTTGTTCGGGGGGGCCCGTGGGGGAGGGCCGGGTGGCCTGAAAATCCCATACGAAAGGTGGTTCCCGTAAAGGTGGCACCAGTCCAAGGTGGGCGTTTGAGAGGCAAGGGGTTCCTGCAATCTCCGCCAGGAAATGGGGGGTCGTTTTAAATTCCCGGGAAAGGGGCCTTTGTTTTTTTTGGGGCCGTGGCTGGGGGGCCGGCTGGCTCCTGAAAAAACCCGATACGCAGGAGGGTTCCAGATAAAGGTGGCCCCAGGCGAGTCGGGTGGTTTGATAGGGGAAGTGGCTCCTGCAATCTCCACCAAAGCGGGGGGGGTAGTTTTGTTTGCCGGGGAAAGGGCCGTGGTTTGTGTCGGGGGCCTGTGGCGGGGGGTGGGCCGGTGGCTCCGAAAACCCATACGAGGATGGTTCCCAGATGAAAGGTGGACCAGTGCAAGTGGTGGGTTTTTTGGGGGGAAGGGGGTTTCCTGCAAAATGCCCGCCGAAAAGGGAGGGGGGTTTTTTTCCAGGAAAGGGCCCCTGGGGTTTTTTTGGGCGGGGGCCTGGGCTGGGAGTGGCGGGTGGGTCCGAAAACCACGATACGCAGGATGGGGTTCCCAAAGAAAAGTGGCACCGTGCGGTCGGGGTGGATTGATAGAGGGAAGTGGTCCTGCAATTGCCAGCCCCAGACCGCAGGGCAGTTTTATTCCGGGGAAAAGGCCCTGTTGTGTTTGGGGCTGTGGGTGGGGTGCGGCTGGCTCCTGAAAATCCACGATACGCAGGAGGTTCCCCGATGAAAGGTGGGACCCGTGCATGGGTGGTTTGAAAACCAAGTGGTCCGCAATCTGCCCCCGAAGATGGGCAGGTCAGTTTTATTCCCGGGAAAGGGCCTTTTTTTGGGGGCCCGTGGTGGGGGGTGGCCGGTGGCTCCTGAAAATCCACATACGCAATGGTTTCCCCGATGAAAGGTGGGGCCCCGTCCAAATCGGGGTGGTTTGTTGGGGAAGTGCTCCTGCAACTGCCAGCCAGAAAACGGGGCGGGGGGAGTTTTTTACAGGGGAAAAAGGGCCCCTGGGTTTTTGGGTTTTTGGGCCCCTGGCTGGGAGTGGCCGGGTGGGTCCTGAAAATCCAATTTTCGCGGGGGGTTCCCCGATGAAAGGTGCACCAGGCGAGCGGGCTGGTTTGATAGAGAAGTGCTCCTGCAATTTTCCGCCAGAAGCGGGGGGGGGGGGGGGGGGGGGGGGGGTTTATTTTTTTCCAGGGGAAAAGGGGGGGGGTTTTTTTTTTGGGGGGCCCGTGGCTGGGAGTGGCCCGGTGGCCCTGAAAATCCCCGAACCAGGATGGGCCCAGATGAAAGGGGCACCGGCCGAGTGGGCTGGGTTTTATGAGGGAAGTGGCTCCCGCAATTTCCAGCCAGAAGGGGCGGTAGTTTTTCCAGGGAAGGGCCCCTATTGGTTTTGGGGGGCCTGTGGCTTGGGTGGCCCGGTCCTGAAAATCCACGATAGCAGGATGGGTCCCCCGATAAGGTGGCACCAGTGCCGAGTGGGCTGGTTTGATATGGGGAAGTGGGTTTTGCAAACTGCCAGCCCGAAGCGGGGCTGAGTTTTGTTTTGCCCCGGGGAAAAAGGGGGTGGTTTGTGTTCGGGGGCCTGTGGCGGGGGTGGCCGGTGGCTCCTGAAAATCCAGATACGCAGGAGTTCCCCCGATGAAAAGTGGCCCCAGTGCCGGGGGCTGGTTTTATGAGGGAAGTGGCCGCAATTGCCAGCCAGAGCGGGGGGGTGTTTTTTTGGGGAAAGGGGCCCTGTTTTTTTTTGGGGGGCCCGGCTGGGGGTGGCCGGGTGGTCCTGAAAAAACCACGATACCCGGATGGTTCCTGGGAAAGGGGACCAGTGCCGAGCGGGCGGGGGTTGATAGAGGAAGGGTCCTGCAATTGCCCGCCGAGACGGGGATCAGTTTTTTTTCCAGGGAAAAGGGCCGTGATTTTTGTTGGGGGCCTGTGGGGGGAGTGGCCGGCTGGCTCCTGAAAAAAACCACGATACCAGGATGGTTCCAGATGAAAGGTGGCACCAGTGCCAGTTTGGGGGGGGGGGGGGGGTTTTTCCGGGGGGGGGGGGGGGGGGGGGGGGGGGGGGGGGGGGGGGGGGGTGGGGCTGGTTGAAAAATCCCCGATAGCAGGCGTTCCCAGGAAAGGGGGCCGTGTAGTTTGGGGGGTTTTTTGAGTCGTGGGTCCCGAATCTTTCCCCCAGAAGCGGGGTGGGTTAGTTTGTTTGCCAGGGAAAAAGGGCGTGGTTTTGAGGGGGGGGTGTTTGGGGGTGGGGAGTGGCCGGCGGTCCTGAAAATCCACGATCGCAGGAGGTTCCCAGATGAAAGGGGGGGAAAAACCCGTGCCAAATTGGGCTGGTTTGAGGGGAAGGGTTCTGCAACTGCCAGCCAGAAGGGGGCGGTGTTTTTTCCAGGGAAAGGGGGCCGTAGTTTTGGGGCCTTGGGGTGGGGTTGGCCGGGTGGCCCGAAAAACCAGTAGCAGGATTTGGGCCCAATGAAAAGTGGGACGTGCCCAGTCGGGTGGTTGATAGACAAGTGGCCCTGCAATTCCAGCAGAGCGTGGGTATTTTTTCCCGGGGAAAAGGGCCCTGGTTTGTGTTTGGGGGCCTGTGGCTGGGGTGGCCGGTGGCCCTGAAAAATCCACGATAGAGGGGTGGGGTTTCCCCGTGAAAGGTGGCACCCGTGCCCCTTTTGGTGGTTTTTAAGAGAAGTGGTTTCCCGCAATCTGCCAGCAGAAAAGGGCAGGTCGTTTTTATCCAGGGAAGGGGCCTATTTTTTTTTGGGGGCCGTGGCTGGGATGGCCGGCGGCTCCTGAAAATCCACATACGCAGGATGGTTCCCCGATGAAAAGGGGGCACCAGTGAGTCGGGGGGTTTGTAGGGGAAGTGGCTCCTGCAAAATTCCACCCGAACGGGGGGGGGAAATTTTTTTGCCAGGGGAAAAACGTGTTTGTGTTTGGGGGGCCCGGGTGGAAAGGGCCGGTGGCTCCTGAAAAATCCAATTTTCGCAGGATGGTTCCCAAAGAAAGGTTTCACCCGTCCGGTGGGCTGGTTTTATTGGGGAAGTGGCCCCTGCAATCTGGCCCGAGCGGGGGTAGTTTTTCCCGGGAAAAGGGCCGTGTTTTGTTGGGGCCTGTGGCTGGGGGTGGCCCGGGTGGCTCCCCGAAAATCCCCGAACCAGGATGGTTTCCCCGATAAAAGGGGGCACCGTGCCGAGTGGGGTGGTTTTATTGAGGAAATGGCTCCTGCAATCTGCCGCAGAACGGGGGGGTGGTTTTGTTTGCCAGGGAAAAAAGGGCCTGTTTGTGTTTGGGGGCCCGGGTGGGGAGGTGGCCGGCTGGCTTTCCTGAAAATCCCCGATACGCAGGATGGTTCCCCGATGAAAAGGGGGCAAAACCCTTTTCCCAGTCGGGCTGGTTTGGAAATTCCCAATTGGGTTTCAATCCCGCCATCCAGAAGATGGGCCCGGTCAGTTTTACTTCCAAAGGGGAAAAAAACCGTTGGGTTTTTTTTTTTGGGGGGCCTGTGGTGGGGGGTGGCCCCGGGTGGGCCCTTTTTAAATTTCCCCGATAAAAGCAGGGTGGTTCCCCCCGATGAAAAGGGGGCACCAGT
>NW_026993911.1:0-9304 GCF_028769735.1 Zonotrichia leucophrys gambelii
TCCCCGGGGAGGGATGGTTCCCTGAAATGGCACCGTGGGTCGGGGGGGTTTATAGGGGGAAGGGCCCCCCAATTGGGATTTTGGCGGAGTTTTTCCGGGGGAAACCTTTGGGGTTTGGGGGAAGTGGCGGGGGGGGGGCCGGCGGCTTGAAAAAACCAAGGAAAAAGCAGGAAAGGTTCCGATTTAAAAACGCGGCCAAGTCGGGTTTTGTTTTTCCGTGGCCCCCAAAAAAGCCGGGGAAGTAGGTTGGGTTTTTTTCCGGGGAAAAAAGGCCTGTTTTGTTTTGGGCCCTTGGGTGGGGGTGGGGGTGGTCCTGAAATCCAGAAGAGGGTGGCAGTAAATCCAGGGAGGGTGGATTTATGGGAAAAGGTCCGCTCTGACCCAAAGGGGGGGGGTGGTTTTTTTTGAGGGAAAAAAGGGCCGTGGGGGGGGCCCGTTGGGAGTGGCCCTGGACTGAAAAACCCCGCGGGTTTTTCCCCGGAAAGGGGGGGTGCGGGGGTGGTTTTTTTGGGGGGTGGCCCTGAACCACGAAGCGAGGTTGAGGGGGGGGGTTTTTTGCCAGGGGGGGGTTTTTTTTGGGGGTGGCTTGGCTCTGGCCCCGAAAAACCCGCGAGGTTTCCCCCGGAATGGCCCTTTTTTGAGCGGGTGGTTTTTGGGGGTGCCTCTGAAAAGACCAGAAGGGGGGGGTGATTTTTTTTCAGGGAAAAGGGCCTGGTTTTTTTTTCAGGGGGTTGGCGGGAGGGGGTGGCTCTTTAAAAACCAGAAGGGGTGGGTTTGTGGGTGGACCAGTGCCGGGGGGGGTGGTTTGATATGGGGGGGGGTGTTCCAAGAAGGGGGGGGTGAGTTTTGTTTAGGGAAAAAACCTTTTTTTTCGGGGGCCGGGGGGGGGGGGGTCCGAAAAAACCCCTGGTGGGTTCCCCGGGTGGGGGAGTGCCGTCGGGCTGGGATGTACCAAGTGGTTTTCCCAATTTAGGGGGGGCGGTTGGGTTTTTTTTGGGGAAAAAGGGGTGTTTTGTTGGGGGGCAGGGGTTGGCCCGGGGGCTTAAAAACCCCAAGAAGGCCCCGTGGGGGCCGTGCCCAGTGGGGGTGGTTGAAATTTGGGGGGTGGTTCCCAATTTTAGGACGGGGGGGGGTGGTTTTTTTTTTTAGGGGAAAAAAGGGCCTCTTTTTCGGGGCCGGGGGATGGCCCGGTGGTTAAAATCCCCGAAGCGGATGGTTTTCCGGTGGGTGGCCCGGCCAATTTGGTTTTTTTAAAAGAAGGTTACCCGCAATCTGCGGAAATGGGAGGTCAAAATTCCGGGGGAAAAGGGGGTTTGTTTTTTATTGGGGGGGGGCCGTGGTTGTTTGTAGCGGAGTTCCCGTGAAAATTCACGTAAGCGGGTGGGATAAGGAATGCCCCTTTCAAACGCGGAAGGGGGGGTGGTTTTGTTTCCAGGGAAAAGGGGGGGGTTTTTGTTGGGGGGTTTCGGGAGGGCCGGGGTTGGGTCCCGTGCGGGATGGCCCGTGAAAATCCCCAGTAAAACGGGTGGTTTTAAAAGGGGAATGGCCCTTCTGGGGGATAGGGAGGTCAATTTTCCCAAGGGGGGGGGTGATTTTTTTTGGGGGGGCGGGAGTGCGGGGGCCCTGTCCCGATGCGGGGGTTCCCTGAAATCACCCCTCCAGGGGGGTTTTAAAGGGGGGAAGGTTGCAACTGCCGAATGTGGGGGAGGGCCCAAAATTTTAATTCCAGGGGAAAGGGAGTTTTTTTGGGGAGGGTGGGATGCTGGATCCTGAAAAACGTGCCGGATGGTTCCGATGAAAAGTCCCAGTGCAAGTGGGCCCGTTGAGTACCAGTGGCTCCTCTTGAAGCGAAGTGGCCAGGTCTGAACCAGAAGGGCGGGAGTATTTGTTTGGGCCGGGGGAGTGGCCGGTGGTTGTTCCGATGGGGGATGGTCCGTGAAATCCACATCCCATCTGGGTGGTTGTTGGGAAGTGGCCCGCAATTGCCGAGAAAAGGGGGGGTTTTTTAATTCCAGGGAAAAGGAGGCGTTTTTGGTTGGGGAACTGTGTTTGGGGAGTGCCGGTGGCCCTGGTCCCCAATCGAATTGGGTTCCAGGGTGGTTCCCAGTGGAGTCCCGTTTGAAGGGGGTGGTGAATCTCCAATCCGAGCGAGGGGGGGGAGTTTTGTTTGCCAGGGAAAAGGGCCCTGGTTTGTGTTGGGGCCTGTGGCTGGGAGTGGCCGGCTGGCCCTGAAAATCCACGATACGCAGGATGGTTCCCAGTGAAGGTGGCACCAGTGCCAGTTGGCTTGGGTTTTAAGAGGCAAGTGTTCCTGCAATCTGCCAGCCAGAAGAGGGAGGTCAGTTTTATTCCAGGGAAAGGGGTGTTTTTGTTTGGGGCCTGTGGCTGGGAGTGGCCGGCTGGGTCCTGAAAATCCACGATACGCAGGATGGTTCCCCGATGAAAGGTGGGACCCGTGCCGAGTTGGGCTGGTTTGATAGGGGGAAAGTGTTCCTGCAAACTGCCAGCCAGAAGATGGGCAGGTCAGTTTTAATTCCAGGGGAAAAAGGGCCCTAGATTTTTTGGTGTGTGGGCGGGTGGGGCGGCTCCTGAAAATCCACATACCCGGATGGTTCCCATGAAAAGTGGCCCAGTGCCAAATCGGGCTGTTTGATAGTAAAGTGGCTCCCACAATCTGCCAGCCAGAAGAGGGGGGGCAGTTTTTCCAGAAAGGCCGGAGGGGGCCGTTTGGTGTGGGGCTGGCTTGTAGTGCCGGATGGTTCCGAAAAGTGGGAATGGATCGGGCTGGTGAAAGGGAAGTGGCCTTTTCTGAGTAGAGCGGGAGGGGATTTCTTGCCAGGGAAAGGGCGTGGTTTTTTTGGGGGCCGTGGTGGTGGGGGGCCTGGAAAAGGGGTAGCAGGATGGTTTCCAAGAAATCCCCCGTCGGCGGGGGTTGATGGAAAGGGTCGCAACTGCCAGCGGGGGGGGGGAGTTTTGTTTGCCAGGGAAAAGGGCAGTGTTTTTTCGGGGGGGCCGGGATGGGGGGCCTGAAAACAAATCGGGTGGTTCCGTGAAAATTGGCCCCCCCCCCCCCCCCCCCCCCCCCCCCCCCCCCCCCCCCCCCCCCCCCCCCCCCCCCCCCCCCCCCCCCCCCCCCCCCCCCCCCCCCCCCCCCCCCCCCCCCCCCCCCCCCCCCCCCCCCCCCCCCCCCCCCCCCCCCCCCCCCCCCCCCCCCCCCCCCCCCCCCCCCCCCCCCCCCCCCCCCCCCCCCCCCCCCCCCCCCCCCCCCCCCCCCCCCCCCCCCCCCCCCCCCCCCCCCCCCCCCCCCCCCCCCCACCAGTGCTGAGTCGGGCTGGATTGATAGAGGCAAGTATCCCCTGCAAACTGCAGCCAGAAGCGGGGCGGGTGAGTTTTCTTTGCCCGGGAAAAGGGCCGTGGTTTGTGTTCGGGACCTGTGGCTGGGAGTGCCCGGCTGGCTCCTGAAAATCCACGATACGCAGGATGGTTCCCAGATGAAAGGTGGCACCAGTGCCAAGTCGGGCTGCTTTGATAGAGGGAAGTGTGTCCTGCAATCTGCCAGCCAGATGATGGGCAGGTCAGATTTAATTCCAGGGAAAAGGGCCGTAGTATTTGTTTGGGGAACTGTGGCTGGGAGTGACCGGCTGGCTCCTGAAAATCCACGATACGCAGGATGGTTCCCAGATGAAAGGTGGCACCAGTACCGAGTCGGGCTGGTTTGATAGAGGGAAGTGTCTCTGCAATCTGCAGCCAGAGGGGCGGTATTTTTTCCAGGGAAAAGGGGCCCAGGGGTTTTGTTTGGGGGGCCTGTGCTGGGAGGGCCGGGTGGCTCCTGAAAATCCCAACGCAGGGTGGTTCCCAGATGAAAGTGGCCCTGCGGGGGGGGTTTGAAGGGGAAGTGGCCCCAATTGCCCGCCAAAGGGGGGGGGAGTTTTTTTCCGGAAAAGGGGGTGGTTTTTGTTTGGGGGGCCGTGGCTGGGAGTGGCCCGGGGGCTCCTAAAATCCACATAACCCGGGGTGGTTCCCAGGGGGAAAGGGGCACCGTGCCCCGTTTGGCTTGTTTTAGAGGAAGGTTCCTGCAATTGCCAGCCAGAAAAGGGGGCAGTTTTTTTCCAGGGAAAAAGGCCGTGTTTTTTTTTGGGGCCTGTTCTGGGGTGGCCCGGGTGGGTCCCAAAATCCAGATCGCAGGTGGTTTTCCCGTGAAAGGGGGCACCTGCCAGTTGGGCTGGTTTGAAGGGGGAAATGTTTCCTCAATCTGCCAGCCAGAGATGGGAGGTCAGTTTTAATTCCCGGGAAAAGGGCCGTAGTTTTGTTTTGGGGACCTGTGTGGGGGTGGCCGGGGTCCGAAAATCCACGATACGCGGATGGTTCCCAGTGAAAAGTGGCCCAGTGCCAAATGGGTGGTTTGATTTAAAAAGGTCCCAATCTGCCAGCCAGAGATGGCCAGGGCGTTTTAATTCGGGAAAAGGGCCCTAGTATTTTTTGGGGACCTGTGCTGGGGGTGGCCCGGTGGGTCCCAAAATCCACGATGCGATGGGTTCCAGTGAAAAGGGGGCCCAGTGCCAAATGGGTGGTTTGATAAAATGGCTCCTCAATCTGCCCGCCAGAGGGGGCGGGGTTTTTTTTCCAGGGAAAGGGCCGTGTTTTTTTGGGGGGGGTGGGTGGGAGTGGCCGGGTGGCTCCTGAAAAAATCCACGATACCGGGTGGGTTCCCAGAGAAAGGGGAAGTGCAGTCGGGGGGTTTGATAGGGGAAAAATGGTCCTTTTAATTGCCCGCAGAAAGGGGGGGGGGAGTTTTTTTCCGGGGAAAAAGGGGCCCTTGTTTGTTTTTGGGCCCCGTGGCTGGGAGTGGGGGCTGGGGTCCTGAAATCCACGATACGCAGATGGTTCCCAGAGAAAGGGGGACCAGTGCCAGTGGGGTGGTTTTATATAAAAGGGCCCCAAATTTGCCCGCAAAGGGGGGGTTGGTTTTTTTCCAGGGAAAAGGGGCCCTGTTTTGTTTGGGGGCCTGTGGCTGGGGGGTGGCCGGCGGCATGAAAATCCACATACGGGAGGTTCCCAGATGAAGGTGGCACCCGTGCCGAGTCGGGGTGGGATGGGACCCGGGTGGTCCCGAAAATCCCTACGAGGATGGTTCCCAGTGAAAGGGGGGCACCAGTGCCAGTGGGGGGTTTTATAGGGGAATGGTTCGCAATTTTAGCCGAAGGGGCGGTAGTTTTTTCCAGGGAAAAGGGGGGCCCTGTTTTGTTTGGGGGCCTGTGTCTGGGGGGGCCGCTGGTCCCAAAATCCACAAAACGCAGGATGGGTTTCCCCGATGAAAGTGGGCCCAGTGCAAATCGGCGGTTTGATAAAAGGGCCCGCAATCTGCCAGCCCGAAACGGGGCGGGGGTTTTGTTGCAGGGAAAGGGCCGGGTTTTTTTTTTCGGGGCCTGTGGTGGGAGGGCCGGCGGCTCTGAAAATACGATACCCGGATGGTTCCCCCGGGGAAAGGTGGCCCAGTGCCAAGTTGGTCTTTTTTGAGAGAGTCAAATGTTACCTGCAATCTGCCACCCAAAAATGGGTAGGTCATTTTAATTCCCGGGAAAAGGGCCGAGTTTGTTTTGGGGACCCGTGTCGGGAGTGGGGGCTGGGTCCCGAAAAACCAGATACCCAGGGTGGTTCCCCGATGAAAGTTTTCACCGGGAGTTGGGTGGTTTGATAGGGGGGGGTGTGTCCCCGCAATCTGCCAGCCCGTATGGGGGGCGTTTTAATTCCAGGGGAAAAGGGGCCCTATATTTTTGGGGACCTGTGGCTGGGAGTGGCCCTGGTCCGAAAATCCACGATACGCCGGGTGGTTCCCCGTTTAAAAAATGGCCCCAGTGCCAAGTCGGGTGGTTTGATAGTACCAAGTGGCTCTACAAACTGCCCGCAGAAGATGGCCGGTTTTAATTCCAGGGGAAAAAGGGCGTAGTATTTGTTTGGGGGCCTGTGGGTGGGAGTGGGTGCTCTAAAATCCACGATCGCAGGGTGGTTCCCCGAAAAGGTGGCACCCGTGCGGTCGGGTGGTTTGATAGGGGAAGTGGCTCCGCAATCTGAGCAGAAAGGGGGAGGGGAGTTTTTTCGGGAAAAAAGGGCCCTGGTTTTTGTTGGGGGGCCCGTGGCTGGGAGTGGCCCGGGTGGGTCCCGAAAAATCCACGATACGCAGGTGGTTCCCCGATGAAAGGGGCCCAAAATGCCAGTCGGGTGGTTTTTATAAAATGGCCTGCAATCGCCACCCGAAGGGGGGGGTAGTTTTTTTCCGGGGGAAAAGGGCGTGGGTTTTTTTTGGGGGGGGGGCCCGTGGCTGGGGGTGGCGGGTGGTCCCGAAAAACCACATAGCAGGATGTTCCCCTGAAAGGTGGGACCAGTGCCAAATCGGCTGGTTTTTTTGAGGGAAGGCTCCCGCAATCTGCAGCCCGAAAAGGGGGGGTAGTTTTTTCCAGGGAAAAGGGCGTGTTGTGTTTGGGGGCCTGTGGGGAGTGGCGGCGGCCCCTGAAAATCCACTTTCGGGATGTTTTCCCAGGTGAAAGGTGGCACCGTGCCAAAATGGCTGTTTTTGGGGCAAGTGTTCCTGCAAATTTCCAGCCAGAAGGGGGGTAGTTTTTTCCCGGGGAAAAAGGCCCTGTTTGGTTTGGGGCCTGTGCGGGGTGGCCGGCTGGCTCCTAAAACCACGATTCGCAGGATGGTTCCCAGATGAAAGGGGGCACAGTGCCAAATCGGGGTGGTTTTATAGGGAAAAGGCCCTGCAATTGCCAGCCAGAAGCGGGGCGGGGGAGTTTTTTTCCGGGAAAGGGGCCCTGGTTTGTGTTGGGGCCTTGGTGGGTTAGCTGGTTTTCCCGAAAAACCACGATACGCAGGTGGGTTCCAAGAAGGTGGCACCAGTGCGAGTGGGGTGGTTTTATAGAGGAAGTGGGTCCGCAATCTGAGCCAATGAGGGGAGGTCAATTTTACTTCGGGAAAAGGGCCGTAATTTTGTTTTTGGGGCCTGTGGGTGGGAGGGCCGGCGGCTCCCGAAAATCACGAAGCAGGAGGTTCCCCGATAAAAGGGGGCAGTGCCCAGGGGCTGGGATAGGGGGAAGGGCTCCCGCAATCTGCCAGCAGAGGGGCGGTAGTTTTAAACCAGGGAAAAGGGCCTTGTTTTGTTTGGGGGGCCGTGGGGGAGTGGCCCCGGTGGCTCCGAAAAACCAGATAGCGGATGGTTCCCCCGAGAAAGTGCCCAGTCCATCGGGTGGTTTTATAGAAAGTGGCTCCTCAAAACTGCCAGCAGAAGAGGCAGGTCGTTTTTAATTCCAGGGAAAAGGGGCCCTGTTTGTTTGGGGCCCTTTGGGTGGGGGTGGCCGTGGCTCCCGGAAAAAACCACCAACGCGGGTGGTTCCCAATGAAAATGGCACCGTGCCAAATTGGCGGTTTGATATAAAATGGGCTGCAATTGCCAGCCGAAGATGGGCAGGGCAGTTTTTTTCCAGGGAAAAGGGCCGTAGTTTGTGTTTGGGGGCCTGTGGCTGGGAGTGGCCGGCTGGCTCCTGAAAATCCACGATACGCAGGATGGTTCCCAGATGAAAGGTGGCACCAGTGTCGAGTCGGCTGGTTTGATAGGGGAAGTGGCTCCTGCAATCTGCCAGCCAGAAGCGGGGGGTGAGTTTTGTTTGCCAGGGAAAAGGGCCGTAGTTTGTGTTCGGGGGCCTGTGGCTGGAGTGGCCGGCTGGCTCCTGAAAATCCACGATACGCAGGATGGTTCCAGATGAAAGGTGGCACCAGTGCCGAGTGGGCTGGTTTGATAGAGGAAGTGTGTCCTGCAATCTGCCAGCCAGAGATGGGCAGGTCAGTTTTATTCCAGGGAAAAGGGCCGTAGTTTGTGTTTGGGGCTGTGGCTGGGAGTGGCCGGCTGGCTCCTGAAAATCCACGATACGCAGGATGGTTCCCAGATGAAAGGTGGCACCAGTGCCAAGTTGGGCTGGTTTGATAGAGCAAGTGGCTCCTGCAATCTGCCAGCCAGAGATGGGCAGGTCAGTTTTATTCCAGGGAAAAGGGCCGTAGTATTTGTTTGGGGACCTGTGGCTGGGAGTGGCCGGCTGGCTCTGAAAATCCACGATACGCAGGATGGTTCCCAGATGAAAGGTGGCACCAGTGCCGAGTCGGGCTGGTTTGATATGGAGGAAGTGGCTCCTGCAATCTGCCAGCCAGAAGATGGGCAGGTAGTTTTAATTCCCGGGAAAAGGGCCGTAGTTTTGTTGGGGGACTGTGGCTGGGAGTGGCCGGCTGGCTCCTGAAAATCCACGATACGCCCGGATGGTTCCCAGATGAAAGGGGGCACCAGTGCCCAGTCGGGGTGGTTTGATAGAGGGAAGGTGCTCCTGCAATCTGCCAGCAGAAGGGGCGGGTAGTTTATTTCCCGGGAAAAGGGCCGTGGTTTGTGTTCGGGGCCTGTGGCTGGGAGTGGGCCCGGGTGGCTCCTGAAAATCCACGATACGCGGATGTTTCCCAGATGAAAGGTGGCACCATGCCGAGTCGGGCTGGTTTGATAGGGAAGTGGCTCCTGCAATCTGCCAGCCAGAAGCGGGCGGAGTGAGTTTTACTTCCAGGGAAAAGGCCGTGGTTGTGTTGGGGGCCTGTGGCTGGGAGTGGCCGGTGGCTCCCGAAAAACCACGATACGCAGGATGGTTCCCAGATGAAAGGTGGCACCAGTGCCGAGGTCGGGCTGGTTTGATAGGGGAAGTGGCTCCTGCAATCTGCCAGCCAGAAGCGGGGCGGGTGAGTTTTTTTGCCAGGGAAAAGGGCCGTGGTTTGTGTTCGGGGGCCTGTGGCTGGGAGTGGCCGGCGGCCTGAAATCACAATACGCGGATGGTTCCCAGATGAAAGGGGCACCAGTGCCAAGTCGGGTGGTTGATGAGGCAAGTGGCTCCTGCAATTGCCAGCCAGAGGGGGCGGGGGAGTTTTCTTTCCAGGGAAAAGGGCCGTGTTTGTGTTTGGGGGCCCGTGGCTGGGAGTGGCCGGGTGGCTCCTGAAAATCCACGATACGCAGGATGGTTCCCAGATGAAAGGTGGCACCAGTGCCAAATCGGGTGCTTGATAGAGGGAAGTGTGTCCTGCAATCTGCCAGCCGGAGGGGCGGTAGTTTTTTTCCAGGGAAAAGGGCCCTGTTTGTTTGGGGCTGTGGCGGGGAGTGCCGGCGGCCTGAAAATCCCAATAGCAGGATGGTTCCAGAGAAGGGGCACCAGTGCCCAGTCGGGCGGTTGATGAGGGTGTGGCCCTGCAATCTGCCCGCAGAACGGGGCGGGGGGTTTTCTTT
>NW_026993912.1:0-9286 GCF_028769735.1 Zonotrichia leucophrys gambelii
GGAGCCTGGAGCCCCCAGGCCCTGGGCTGAGGCGTCAGCGCTGTCCCAGCAGTGCCCATGGCCTGTCCCTGCTGCAGCCCCGGCACTTCCACCCCCAGGGCTGTGCCCGGCCCCGAGAGCACTCAGGCCCTGCAGCAAGACCAGGGCCACCAGGGCCGCGGGGCAGGGCCACTGCAGCAGCACTGGCAACACCAAGTTGGCACAAACAATGATATCACTTTGTAGAAAATATTTAAAATATAAAACAAAGATAAAGAATCTCCAAAATGAAACTAACAAGAAGTATTGAAGATTACTTTTATTACTAGTGATTGGCAGAAACTGGCCAGCAGCTTAATGCTTCTGAAACCATCCAGTAATCAGTCTCCCCACTGCAGCCTTGAGCTCCTGGTTCCTCAGGCTGTAGATGAGAGGGTTCAGAGCTGGAGGCACCACCGAATACAGAACTGACAGGGCCAGATCCAAGGATGGGGAGGATATGGAGGAGGGTTTCAGGTAGGCAACAAAGCCAGTGCTGAGGAACAGGGAGAGCACGGCCAGATGAGGGAGGCAGGTGGATACGGCTTTGTGCCATCCCTTCTCAGAGGGGATCCTCAAAATGGCCCTGAAGATCTGCACATAGGAGAAAACAATGAACACAAAACAACTAAAAACTAAACCAACACTAGCAATAAGAAACTCAAATTCAATTGCGTAGGATTTGGAGCAGGAGAGCTTGAGGATGTGTGGGATTTCACAGAAGAACTGGCCCAAGGCATTGCCATGGCACAGGGGCAGGGAAAATGTATTGGCTGTATTCAGCAGAGCATTGAGAAAGCCACTGGCCCAGGCAGCTGCTGCCATGTGGGCACAAGCTCTGCTGCCCAGGAGGGTCTCGTAGTGCAGGGGTTTGCAGATGGACACGTAGCGGTCGTAGCACATCACAGTGAGAAGGGAAAGCTCTGCTGAGATGAAGAACATAAAGAAAAAGAGCTGAGCAGCACATCCTGAGTAGGAGATGTCCCTGGTGTCCCAGAGGGAATTGTGCATGGCTTTGGGGACAGTGGTGCAGATGGAGCCCAGGTCAGTGAGGGCCAAGTTGAGCAGGAAGAAGAACATGGGCATGTGCAGGTGGTGGCCGCAGGCTATGGCGCTGATGATGAGGCCGTTGCCCAGGAGGGCAGCCAGGGAGATGCCCAGCAAGAGGCAGAAGTGCAGGAGCTGCAGCTGTCGCGTGTGTGCAAATGCCAGCAGGAGGAAGTGCCTGATGGAGCTGCTGTTGGACATTTGCTGCCTCAGGTGATGGGACTCTGTAAAACAAGTAATAATGCAAAAGCTAGGTTTGTGGAGAATTTCAAATATCCCAGGGTAGCTTGGGGGCACTTTCCTCCTACTGCCTACCCCAGGGCTCTGCTGCCCGGAACTGTCCCTGGCAGCAGCTGCTCCCTGTGCCCAGCTCTGGGGGCTCAGGTCTGACCTGCAGACCCCTCCCAGCTCTGGCATTGCCGAGCGTCAGCTCTGCTTTTGCATGCCCTGATGAGATTCAATGTGGGAATCTACAAAATCAGGGTTTTGGGAAAGCTGTAAAAGTCAGCCCTTAGAGCCAATAGAACTGTGATTAGAGCTAAGTGTCAGCCATTAGATAGGTCAGCAGAAAATTTATTTAAAAAGTAGAAAAGCAAGGACAAATAGAACAATGATCTGTGTATTAACGCTTGTCTAGAATAACTCTGTAAGCTACAGAAAAGTTTATCTAGCAAGATATTAAGAAGGTTGAAACTTAATAATGGAGCTCTGTGCATTGTGTTTAAAGGCTCACAAGCAGGTATTGTATTCAAAATAAGCAAGCACTGTTTTAATCAAAGGTACATGTGCCTATTGTGATTATATAGAACTACTGTCAATATGCTTTTTCTTTGTGTGATTGGTCAAAAAACTTATAAAATAAGTTGTAACATTAAGTTCTTAGCCTGCTGCCCTAAACTGTTAGCTGCTGGCATCTTTCCATGTCATAACCATGTAATGAGACTGATGCTGAAAAAAAAAACAGGTCAAGGTACGTTCCACAGGAGCCCAGTCCCGTTCATGATTTGTACATAGTCCCCAGATGGGGCAAAGCAACATCAGAGCAACCCTAAAGAGCCTGGAAAAATGATGCTGATGCTGCCTGTAAGGGACCATGTGCTGATTTCTGTCACTGCCTGGTGTATTCAGATCTGAGAGAATTTTTAAAATTATTTTTCTCAACCTGAATAGAGAAAGTAATATCTATGGGCAGTTTCCCATCCAGACAATCCAGAGCAATAGACTAATAAAGTAAGATTCCTCTCTTTTATATAGCTGCTGCTGTGCTTTGCTCATTCTATAATCCTCTAAGAAACACCCTGGAGGTAAATGTCATGCTGGGAGCAGTCCTGAACAATGCAGCATCCTCACCACACAACAAGAACACTTCCAAGCCTAACCAGCTTTCTCCTCCCACCCAGATCTTGTCCCCCAGTGCTGGGAGCAGCTGCCAGGGCTGCCTGAGAGCTGTCCCTGGCAGGCAGCAGAGTCCCTGCCCCAACACCCTGGGCGGCAGGACCCTGCTCTGCAGGACAGTCCTGGGCACCTCTGGCTGCTCTGCACAAGAGACAATCAGAGAATGTACTCACAGAGTCTGTAAGCATTGGGATGTTCCAGCTTTGGGAGATGGCTCCAGGAGCTGCAGCTGCATTGTCCTGCAGCCAGAGGTTCCTGTGCCAAGGGCTGGCAGTGATTCTGCCCCAGGCACTTCTCAGCATCTTCCCAGCCCTGACCAATTGAAGCTCTCTGTGCCTCTGTGCGGTGCCTAGGGTGGCTGCAGGCAGTGCCCCAGCCCTGCTGGGCTGGTAGAGGAGCTGCTCCTCAGCAGAATTGTCTTTATGAAGCTTTCCTTGGTTGCCAGGAGCTGCCTCTGTGCCAGGTGCCCACCCCAGCTCATCAGCACAGACACAGCACAAGGACTTTAATGAGCCTCTTGGGGCTTTGGTGTTGTTTATATCAAACCCAGTCCCTGAGAGTGTCTTCAAAAAACTTCTCAACAACTCAAACTTAGATTTAATCTAACTCCAAAATTTCTTGAAGTTTTAATGGGTCCCACTGAGGGACACAACTGAAAAAGTGTCCCCAGGTTCCAGTTAGAGCAGAACACTGGAGGCAGTGATGACAGCTGGGCACAAACAAGGCAAAGGTGTCTCTGGTGCTAAGAAAAGCTGGATGTGTTTGAGGAATGCAAAGGGCCCAGGCCTGAGCCCCGGCCCCTGGCCAGGCAGATGCTGTCCCTCCCTCCTTGCTCAGGGCTCTTGCCGGGATGGGCACTGGCCTGTGGGGATGTGCAATGGCAAGGGCAGGAGCATGGGGCAGCCCCTGCCAGGCTGCTGAGCAGGGACAAGGAGGCAATGAGGCCCCAGGCCTGCAAGGGTCACTTGTCTCCTGCTCCTGCCTCAGGCCCAGGCCCAGCAGCCATGGCCAAAGTGCTGCCCAGGTTGGCCCTTGCAGCTGCTGCACATGCCTGGCCCTGTGCAGCCCAGGCTGTGCTACGGTGTCCCTGCCCTGCGCCTCTGTCCCTGCAGGCTGTCGGCATCCCCCGGGTGCCGCACCTGGCTGGGCCCTTCCTTTGCTGCCAGCTCTGCCTCCTGCCTGCCTCTGCCTGCCCACACAAAGCCTTGGGATGACCCAGACTCCTTCTGGGGGACGTGCTGCACCACAGCCCTGCCCTGGGAGAGAAATTCCTGTCTCCTTGGGCCTAGTCTGGGCCTCCCCAGCTGCCCTTGGCATTAATCCTTTTGTTTCTCTCTGGCTGTTCTCTACTTTGTCAGAAGGATCCACCATCTCTGAAAGCGCCCACCAGTCCCTCCCAGGGCTCTCCTCTGCTGTCTTCAGTCTCCACCCCACTGGGCACAGAGCTCCCCTGTCCCTGTACAGTGCTCATGTGCTTGAGACCATGGGTGCCTGGACAAGAAGGACGGTTCTTTTCTACAGGAAAGAACACATAGAGCCCCAGGGTTTTGAAGGCAGATCAGAGACAGTCACCAGAGGTCAAGGCCAGCCAGACCTGTCCCTGTAGCTTTTGTCTGAAAGCTACCTTTAAATATTTGTGGAGTTTTGGAGATGGAATTCCATTTCAGTCATGGGTGCCTGGACCAGAATGACAGTTTTCTCCACAGGAAGGAAAGGGCAGAGCCCCAGTGTTTCAAAGGCTGATTAGAGGCAGCCCCAAGGAGGCCAAGGCCAGCCAGACCAGTTTGTCTTGGCAGCTTTTGTCTGGAGCAATCCTTGGGTAGACGGAGTTTGGGAGGCCAAATCTCTGTTTTCTCCATGGGTGTTGCGGTGTGTTGCAATGTCCTGTTTTAAACTTCCGGGTCCCTTCCCAGGTGTGCCTATACCTCTCTCCCTTCCCCCTCGCCCCCTTGCTGAGTGAGCCCTGTCAATCAGGCTTAACTTCCAGGAAGGTCGTCGTGTGGTTGGTCAAGTTCAAAAGATGCCCCTATGCCCAGAGGTCATTGGCCTGTCTAAGTGTCATTCTAGTCCCTTGAGACCCTGCCCCTTTCACCTGGTTGGTAGCTCACCTGTCCCCTCCCCTTCCCCTGTCCCTGGGCTTAAAAGGTTAATCAGACCATGCAGCCGGGATTCTGTTGGAGCAGTTGCCCCGGTTCAGACCTCTGTAACCATGGAATAAACATCTGGACCTTAAACCCTCCAGCAGAATCCTCTCCTTTCTCCCTTCACCATCGCCAGAAGCTCTCTCTCCTGAGGTAAACGGAGTTCCTGACAAGCCTGGACTTGTTCAGTGCCCTGCTGCAATCTCCAGCAGCCAAGGTATCTCTGAGGTGAATTACACCACAGTGCCGCCTTTGGCCCAGCAGCAAGGGTCACACTGGCCCAGGCACAATCTAACTGGTAATATTGGGATTCATATTCCAATATATTGGCATCCCTGGGTGGGCTGAGCGACTCTGCAGCCCGAGAACGGACTCGCAGTACCTCAGAGAAGCTTTTGGCAGCCGTGCATCCAGCTGGAAGGGCTTTGGTTGCATCGCCCTCACCTAGAGACTTTGGGAATATTCCCAGAAGAAGTTTCGTGGACTGTTCGGCGCCTCTGGAAAGCCCAGCTCCATTGTAGTGAGCAGATTTTCCAGAGGAAGAAGAGGGTAGCCTCTCCTGCCCAGAGAGAGGTCCTTTTCTGGTGAGGAGACCTGCCTGTACCCAGCCACGTACAGCTTTTCACGTGAGTATCTCTGCTTTCGGTAGAGCAGAAGCTCAAAAACAGACTCTGCCGTGAGTTCTGTTCCTTTTTACCTTTGCATTTTTGGCTGCGCAGCCCCACAGACGGGAGCGTTCTAGCTTTAGCTTTCTGCCGCGTGTTTCACTGTCTTTTGGAATTCGCGCCGGAGCGGGATCGCTCTCTGCCCTTCCCCCCCGGCTCGGCAGCGTGCTCGGCTCTCTACACGTGGTCGGGAGACTCTCTCTTTCTCTGTGCGGGTGAGGAGGGGCTCTCGGCTCTCTGCTTCACAGAGGACTCTCTTTCTCTCTCTGTGCGGGGGAGGGGGGGACTCTCTTTCCACGTGGCCGGGGGATCTCTCTCGGTGCAGGGTCGGGAGTGCTCTTTGCACACGCGGCGCGGGGGCCCCGGTTTCGGCTTGCCACGTGGAGTGGCTGCTCTCTCTGCTCCGCGGGGGGCTGCATTCCATGGCAGGGGAGGCTTTGTGTCTGCCTCGGTTCAGCAGGGCGTGCCCTGCTGCTGCTGCCCGGGAATTTTAAAAGCAGTATATACAGCTGCATTGTGAAGCTTTTGTCTGCTCGTTATCGCTTTCTATCTGTGGTGTTTTTTTTAGAAATTGGTAGCTGATTTTAGCTTTGTTTTGGTCAGGCGGGATTAAGTACTTTGCTTTTTACATCTAACATGGGTTCCAAACTCAGCATTGTACAAAGGGGAGTGTATTATAATATTGTTAGCATTTTAGTCAATGGTAATGTGAAATTCTCTAAAGGAAAATTGAAACAGTTTATAAGATGGCTTTTTCTGCAGTTCCCAAACATTTCCCCTGAAGAAATCCACAATATTCAATTCTGGGATAAAGTTGGGAATGAATTGATAACCTTAGGACAATCTGGCAAATCACCCTCAGCTAAATTTGTGTTCTGGAGTTTACAAATTCGAACAGCATTGCTCAAACAAAAGGAAATGGAGAAAAAGCCAAATGTAAAGCCATGTACCTCTGCACCCCCTGTTTCTCCCTCTCCTAGCTCTAAAACCCCTAAACCTCTTTCCCCAAAACTTGGTATTTTAAAGAGAGCACACTCATTGGGAAGTCGGCTCCCAGAGTGTGCAAGACCAGCACATCCCAGCCACCCGAGGAAGCTTCGGAGTGGACGTAGCAACCACAGTAGAAGTAACTTTGAGTAATAAAGAAGTGACACTAATTCCAACTGATGTAAAAGGTCCTTTATATAGTCAGACTTCTGGACTTGGAGGACTCTTACTTGGAAGATCTTCATCAGGAAAACAAGGAGTAATCGTACTACCTGAAGTGGTGGATGCAGACTTTACAGGACAAGTGCAAATCATGGCCTATGCATTACAACCACCAGTCACAAATCCAACTGGTAGGAAAATTGCTAAAATACTTCCCTTGCCCTGTACATATGATCCTCACTATTACAAGATGCTCCTACAAAAAGGCCAAACACCCAAAATAAGAGGAGAAAACGGTTTTGGATCTACTGGACATGAACTGTTCTTCACATTAGATCTTAATCAGAGAGCATACCAAAAGATTCAATTAAAGAAAGGCAATCAGCAAACTAATTTAGAACCATTATTAGACTCTGGAGCAGATGTCATCATCATCAGTCAACAAATGTGGCCTCAGACATGGGAACTGCAATCTCCTGTGACTCAAGTAGTAGGAGTAGGAGGTGCAAAAGCACCAAAAGAAAGTAAATATTTAATTAGACTACAATTTGAAAATGGCCAAACTGTTGTAACTCAACCGTATGTGATGCAACTTCCACACACATTTCCAGGTTTAAGTGGACGAGATGTCTTAGCACAATTAGGACTCGTCACGACAACTGATCAGCATTTTGTGCCACGGCCACTGGACAGCAGCTGTCCATACTAAAAATCACATGCCTAACTGAAAAGCCAGTATGGGTAGACCAGTGGCCGGTGACTTCAGAACGGCTGCACATTGCAGAAGAATTAATTCAAGAACAACTAAAAGCAGGCCACATCTGACCTTCCACAAGCCCATGGAACACTCCTATTTAGTTATACCAAAAAATCTGGAAAATGGCAACTACTGCATGATTTACGAAAAATTAATGAAAAAATGCTAGCTATTGGAGCATTGCAACCTGGCCTTCCTGCTCTCACAATGATTCCTCAAAATTGGCAAATTGTTATAATAGACTTTAAAGACTGTTTCTTCACAATTCCTTTACACCCCAATGACACACAAAGATTTGCACTGACTTTGCCATCTGTCAATCATGCAGTCCCTGCCAAATGCTATGAATGGAAAGTTCTCCCCCAAGGCACTTGCAACTCACCTACTATGCGCCAAATCTTTGTTGATTGGGCACTTCAACCTATACGACAACGTTGGCCATGTGTACTTATTTATCATTATATGAATGACATCTTGTTTGCTGCCGAAAGCACAATCTCTGATAGTCAACTACAGTGGCTCATTGATCATCTACACTCCTGTGGTTTAACTGTAGCTCCTGAAAAAGCCCAACGTTCTGCACCATGGAAATACTTAGGTTGGCTCATCTCAGATGCTCAGGTCAGGCCTTAAAAAGTAACAATTACTGCAGATATAAGTAATTTACATGATGCTCAGAAACTCCTAGGAGATCTGCAATGGGTTCCTAATATTGTGGGCATCACCAATGATGACCTGCAGCCTTTCCAATCTTGGCTGTATGGCACTGAGGCAAACAGTCCCCAAAGCTGTTCACTGGAGCAACAAGCTGCTCTAGATGTTGTAGCCCACAAAATTCAAACAAATTGGAGCAGCCATCAGTTAGCAAATCAACCACTATCTCCACTGATCTGCAATACTACAACTTCTCCTCTTGCCATTATTCTACACATTCATGCCACTTTTGTCCTTCTTAACAAGTCCATTTTCATCCCAGATTCCCCATGAAATGAGAGACCTGAGCTTGTGGTAGGGCTGAAAGATGCCCTGTTCCTCTGCAGGGACACTGAGACTGAAGCAGGAGCCTGAGCCCTCTCTGGGGCAGCCTCCTCCAAGCTGGAATTTGTGCCATGCTGGGAGAGGAGGAGGAGGGAGAGAGCGCTGGCGCTGTGTGGCAGGAGCAGGAGGTTTGGGCCGCAGGACATTCCGTCTGCGCCGCTGCCCCGCAATGGGCGGCCGTGCCTGGGGCTCTGGGCCTGGCCCTGTGTGCGCTGAGCTCCTGACACTGCGGGAGCTCCCCGGGCTGGGCTCAGCTTCCTGCTGGGCCTGGGCAGCAGGCTGGGCTCCAGCTGGGATCAGCAGCAGCTGGAAATACCTCTGCGCATCTCCATTTGCTGCTGCTGCTCGGGAGAAACACTGGAGGGAGTCAAGAAGTTCTGGTTTCTCTTCCTCTTGGTGGATTTTTTCATTTGATTAGATGCTCCAGAGGCAATTTCTGTGATGGCCTCTGTCAGTTGATTCTATTTCAGCAGCAGCAACAGGGCTGTATTTGAGCACTGCAAATGTGGCCTGTGTGGCTGCTTTAATTCTCCTTGACTTAGTGCTCAGGGATTTGTGAGCATTTCAAGATCTGCTAATCCTGATGCCTGTGACCAAAAGCCTGAGTTCACCTATTGCCGGCCAGGGACTATGTACAAATCACCAACAGGACAGGACTGCTGAGGAACGTGTCTCGAGCTGTTTATTTTTTAGCATCATTCTCATTACATGGTTATGACAATGGGAAGGTGCCAGCAGCCTGTGTCCTCGGCAGCAGATGAAGAACTAAGTGTTACTTTAAAAGTTTTTTTACCAATCCCACAAATCAAAAGCATATTGACAGTAGTTCTATCCAACCACTATAAGCACATGTACCTTTGGTTAAAACAATGCTTGCTCTTTTCAAATACAATACCTGCTTGTGAGCCTTGAAACACGATGCACAGAACTCAAGCTTAGAACTTCCTAATTTCTCTTAGATACCTTTTCTGTTCTTTGGGAATTTTTTCTACCGGGTTTACAAAAAAAATTTTTTATTTGGGCCCTTTCTTTTTACTTTTTTAAATAACTTTTCTGCTGACAAATCTTATGGCTTC
>NW_026993913.1:0-9275 GCF_028769735.1 Zonotrichia leucophrys gambelii
AAGGGGGGCCCCGGGAAGGCAGTTTGATCGGCCGGGGGCGTTTTAACCGGGAAAGGGCCGTGGTTTTTTGGGGGGGGTGGGATGGGGGCCCTGAAATCCACGACGCAGGTGTCCATAATCCGGAAGGGCGTTTGGGGGTTCTGACCGCCCAAAAGGGGGGGTTTTCCCGGAAGGGCCTTTTGTTGGGTGGTGAGGCCTGTCGAATCCAAGGGAGGTTTAATAAAGGGGCCGTTTGGGCGGGCTGTGGGGCGTGGCTCCTGAAAGAAGGAGGCAGGAGTTACCGGAAAGGGCTGTTTTGGGGGCGTGGCTGGGGCGTGGTCGAAATTTACTCCAGGAATTCCGTAAGGTGGCCGTGGGTGGGGGGATGGCGTGGCTCCTGAATTCCAGAGGCGGGGGTTTTTTTGGGAAAGGGCCTTTGTTTTGGGGCTGGGTTTAGGCGGTCTTAAACAGAAGCGAGGTTGTTGGGGGCAGTGCGGGCGGAAAGGGAAGGGTCCAAGGGCTAGGGGGGCGTTATAGGAAAGGCGTTTGGCGGCGGGGGGTGCAGGGTTTTTCGGTGCGGGGGGCCCCCTGGGAGGGCCTGGGCCCCGGGGAGGGGGTTTCTTGGAAGGGTCTGGTTGGGAATGGGTGGGTTTGGGGTGGGAAAGGGGTTCCGTTGGGGGCCCCGGGTGGTTGTTGAGGCAAGTGGCTGCAATCTGCCAAATGGGCGTCTTTTTTTGGAGGGGATTTGTTGGGGCTGTGCTGGGGGCGGGGCCGATCCACGATGGGTTCCAGATGAGTGGTGGTGGTGTTTATTTAACAGTGCCTCATTCTGGGGGTTTTTTTTTGGGTGGCTGTATTTGTTTGTTGTGGATGGGTCCTGAATTACGGTGGTTTGATAAGGGAGCTCGATCGCGTGAAGCGGGGCGGTGATTCTTGCCAGGAAGCTGGGGTGATGCTGCAGGAAGGCCGTGTTGTCCGGGGGGATGGCGGCGGGCCCATTCAATGGGTGTTAGAGAAAGTGGCCGATGAGGATGAGGAGTGTCTTAATTCCAGGAAGGGCGTGGATTTTTTGGGATGGGCGGAGTGGTGGTCCTGGTCAGGCGGTGTCCTGAAATCACCGTCCGGTGGTTAAGAAGGCCCTGCAATGCGCGATGGGAAGTGTTAATTCAGGAAAGGGCCCCCCCCCCCTTTTGGGTGCGGGCCTGTGATGCGTTGGTCCGAAAATCACATAGCGGTGGTAGAGAAGTGGCCCGACGTCGGCGATGAGGGCAGTGTCTTTTTCCAGGAAAGGGCGTATTTTTTTCGGGGGCCGTGTTGGTCGGGGCTGTGCTGAAGTGCGTGTTCCAGATAGAGGTGGTCCCAGTGGGTGGCCAGTGCAAGTGGGCTGGATTTAGAGGCAGTGGCTCTTCTCCAGAATGCGCAGTAGTTTTATTGGGGGCCTGTGTGTGGGGGCCTGGCCTGGAACCGTCGGCTGAATCCGAAGAGAGGTCCCAGTAAGGTGGCTGTAGGAGGGTGTATTCAGGATGGCGCATTCCCAGAAGGGCGTGTTTTTTCGGGGGCCGTGTTGTTGGGGCCTGTGGCTGGAAACCGTACCGAATCCACGATAGGAGGTTCCCAAAGGTGGTCATGGAGGTGGTTTGGAATCTGCACGCCAGAGGCGGCGGTATTCCCAAAAGGGGGGTGTTTTGTCGGGCTGGGTGGGTGGCCCTGCTCAAAACCGGATCCAGATGAAGGGTGGCACAGTGCGGTCGGGCTGGTTGATAGAGGCAAGTGCTCCTCAATCTGCCAGCCAGAAGTGGGCAGGTCAGTTTTCTCCAGGAAAATGGCCGTAGTTTGTGTTGGGGCTGTGGCTGGGAGTGGCCGGCTGCTCCTGAAAATCACTACGCAGGATGGTTCCAGATGAAAGGGCACCAGTGCCGAGTCGGGCTGGTTGATAGAGAGTGCTCCTGCAATCTGCGCCAGAGACGGGCAGGTCAGTTTTCTTCCAGGGAAAGGCCGTAGTTTTGTTCGGGGGCCTGTGGCTGGGTGCGGCTGGCTCCTGAAATCCACGATACGCAGGATGGTTCCCAGATGAAAGGTGGCACAGTACCGAGTCGGCTGGTTTGATAGAGGGAAGTGTTCTGCAATCTGCCAGCCAGAAGCGGGCGGGTGAGTTTTTTCAGGGAAAAGGGCCGTGGTTTGTTCGGGCCTGTGGCTGGAGTGCGCTGGCTCGAAACATCCAGATTCCAGGAAGGTCCAGTGAAGTGGCTGTTGAGGTGCAAGGTCCTGCAATCTGCCAGCCAAGAGGCAGTCGTTATTCCAGGGAAAGGGCGTGTTGTTGGGGCGGCTGGGAACCGCTGGGAAAAAAGGAGCCAGTGAAGGCCTGGTCGTGGTGAAGACAGGTCCCATCTTTATTGGGAAAGGGCGTAGTTTTGTTTGGGCCGGGGGAGTGGGTTGGCCCGTCGAGCGGTGGTCCGAAATCACATGCGAGTGGGTTGATGAAAGTGGCATCATCGGCGATGAGGGGCAGGTGTTTCTCCAGGAAAGGGGCGTGTTTTGTTCGGGTGTGTTGGTGGGCTGGTCGACCGTCCGAAATCCAGATAAGGTGGCCAGGGAAGGTGGAAGAGCAAGTGGCTTGATTGAGCCAGAGGGCAGCGTTCAGCAAAAGGGGAATAAAATAAAACAAAAAATGGTCCGGGTGCCGTGCGGGGTCGGCTGGTCTGAACAGTCGCAGATGTCCCAGAGTAAGGGGCAGTTCATCGTGGAGAAGGCGTGGTTTCGGGCCGCGGTGGGCAGGTCGTTTCTTCCGGAAAACCCTAGGTGTTGGGAGTGGCTGGGAGTGGCGGTGTGAATCCTGCATTGTCCCAGGAAGTCCAGGAAAAGGCGGGTTGTGGCAGTGCCTGATGCGCGTGCCCGAGGTCAGTTTTTTCTTCCAGGGAAAGGGCCGTAGTTTGTGTTTGGGGGCCCGTGGCTGGGAGTGGCCCGGCTGGCTCCTGAAAATCCACGATAGCAGGATGGTTCCCAGATGAAAGGGGGCACCAGTACCCAGTCGGGCTGGTTTGATAGAGGGAAGTGGCTCCTGCAATCTGCCCGCCAGAAGCGGGGGGTGAGTTTTCTTTGCCAGGGAAAAAGGGCCGTGGTTTTGTTCGGGGCCCGTGGCTGGGAGTGGCCGGCTGGCTCCTGAAAATCCACGATACGCAGGATGGTTCCCAGATGAAAGGTGCACCAGTGTCGAGTGGGCTGGATGATAGAGCAAGTGGCTCCCGCATCTGCCAGCCAGATGACGGGCAGGTCAGGGTTTTTCTTCCAGGGGAAAGGGCCGTGGTTTTTGTTGGGGGCCTGTGGCTGGGAGTGGCCGGCTGGCTCCCGAAATTTCCCCGATACGCAGGATGGTTTCCCCGATGAATGTGGACCATACCGAGTCGGGCTGGTTTGTAGAGGGAAGTGGTCCTGCAATCTTCAGCCAGAGGGGGCGGGGAGTTTTCTTTCCAGGGAAAAGGGCCGTAGTTTTGTTCGGGGGGCCCGTGGTGGAGTGGCCCGGGTGGCTCCTGAAAATCCACGAACGCAGGATGGTTCCAGATGAAAGGTGGCACCAGGGCCAAGTGGGCGGTTTTATAACAAGTGGCTCCCGCAATTGCAGCCAGATGAGGGCAGGTCAGTTTTCCTTCCAGGGAAAGGGCGTAGTTGTTTGGGGCCTGGGCTGGGGGGTGGCGGCTGGCTCCCAAAATCCAAGTACGCAGGATGGTTCCCAGAGAAAGGGGGCACCAGTGCCAAGTGGGTGGTTGAGAGGCCCAAGTTTTCTTTCCTGCAACTGCAGCCAGAGAGGGAGGCGTTTTATTCGGGAAAAAGGGCCTGTTTGTTTGGGGGCCTGTGGTGGGGTGGCCGGGGGCTCCCGAAAATTCCCCGTTACGCGGGTGGTTCCCCGATGAAAGGTGGGACCAGTGCCAGTGGGCGGTTTTTTAACCCAATGGTCCCGCAAAATTTCAGCCAGAAGATGGGCGGTCGTTTTTTTTTTTTTTTTTTTCCCCCTTTTGAAAACCCCTAGGTGGTTCCAGTTGAAAGGGGCCACCAGTTTCCCGATTCGGGCGGTTTGTAAAAGTGGCTCCCGCAACTTCCACCAGAAGCGGGCGGGGAGTTTTTTTCCAGGGAAAAGGCCTGGGTTTTGTTGGGGCCTGTGGCTGGGGGTGGCCCGGGTGGCTCCGAAAATCCACGATACGAGGATGGTTCCCCGATGAAAGTGGCACCCGGCCCAATGGGGTGGTTTTTAAAAGGCTCCTGCAATTTCCGCAGGAGGGCGGTTGTTTTTTTAGGGGGAAAAAGGGCCGTGTTTGTTGGGGGGTGTGGCTGGGGTGCCCCTGGCTCCTGAAAATCCCCCATGCAGGATGGTTTCCCGATGAAAGGGGAACATTCCCGCCAAAACAATCCCCACCCCCAAAAGGGGGGGTTTTTTTCTTTAGGAAAGGGGGGTTTTGGTTTTGGGGGCCGGGTGGAGTCCCCGGTTTTAAAAAAAATAAAGGGGTTAAGGTTGGGGGACCTTGGGGGGGCTGGGATGGGCGTGGCTCCTGAAAAAAAAAAATTTACTTCCAGGAAATGGTTCCCGTGGCGGGGTGGCCCGGCCGAAAAAATTCGGGTGGTTGATGGGGGCCCAAGTGGTCCTTTTTTTTTGGCCAAAGGGGGCCCGATGAGGGAGGTCGTTTTATTCCCGGGAAAAAAGGGGCCGTGTTTGTGTTGGGGGCGTGGGGGTGGCCGGCTGGTCCGAAAACCCCGATACGCGGTGGTTCCCAGATGAAAGGTGGCCCATACCGATGGGGGTTTGGTTGGGAAGTGGTCCCGCAATCCCCGCCGAAACGGGGGGGGTTTTTTTTCCCGGGAAAAAGGGGCCCTGGGGTTTGTTGGGGGGGTGTGGTGGGAGTGGCCGGCTGGCTCTGAAAATCCCGTTCGCAGGTGGTTCCCGATGAAAGGGGGGACCGTTTCCAGTTTTTTTGGCTGGTTGAGGTGGAAATGGCGCATTTGCCAGAGAAGGGGGGCGGGTTTAATTTTTTGGGAAGGGGGTGGGGGTTTTGGGGGGGTGGGGGAGGGCCGGTTCCCAAAAAAAGTTGGGGATGGTTAGATAAGGGGCAGGGGGGTGGGGGGGTTTGAAGAAAGTGGTTGAATTGAGCCGAGAGGGAGGGTTTTAAAAGGGAAAAGGGGGTTTGTTTGGGGGTTTGGTGGGAAGGGGGTGGCCCGAAAACCAGAAAGCAGAGGCCAGTGGGGGGGCCCGTGGAGGGGGGGGAAAAAGTGGGGAAAGGGGAGGGGAGGGGGCGATTTGGGAAAAGGGGGGGGGTAGGTTTTGGGGGGGGGGGGGGGTGCCCGGTGGTTAAAAACCCACTTTTTTTTTTTTTTTTTTTTTTTTTTTTTTTTCCCTTTTTTTTTTTTTTTTTTTTTTTTTTTTTTTTTTTCCGCTTGGGGAGGTTTTTTCCCAAAAAAGGGGGGGGGCCCAGGGGGGGCCCAGGTGGCCAAAAAAGGGGGCAAGGCCTGGGTTTGTTTGAGGGAAGGGGTCCTCAATCTGCCACCCGAGAGGGAGGGCGTTTTATTCCGGGGAAAAGCCTTGTTTTTTTGGGGCGTGGTGGAGTGGCCGGCTGGCTCCCGAAAAACCACATACGCAGGTGGTTCCCGATGAAAGGTGGCACCCGTCCAGTTTGGGGTGGTTTTTGAGGAAGTGGGTTCCTGCAATCTGCCAAACCGAAGGGGGGGGTTTTTTCCAGGGGAAAAAAGGGCCCTGGTTTTTTTGGGGCCCTTGTGGTGGGGTGCCCGGGTGGTCCTGAAAAACCCCATACGCAGGGTGGTTCCCAGATAAAAATGGACCGTGCCCGTTGGGGTGGTTGATAGGGAAAAGGCTCCTCAATTGCCAGCCAGATGACGGGGGGTCGTTTTTTTTCCCGGGGGAAAAGGGGGTAGTTTTGTTGGGGGCCTGTGGCTGGGGGGTGGGCCGGCTGGGTCCGAAATCCACGATACGCAGGATGGTTCCCCGATGAAAGGTGGCACAGTGCCGAGTCGGGCTGGATTTTATAGAGGCAAGTGCTCCTGCAATCTGCCAGCCAGATGACGGCAGGTCAGTTTTACTTCCAGGGAAAAGGGCCGTAGTTTGTGTTTGGGGGCCTGTGGGTGGAGGTGCCGGCTGGCTCCTGAAAATACACGATACGCAGGGTGGTTCCCAGATGAAAGGTGGCACCAGTGCCAGTCGGGCTGGTTTGATAGAGG
Source organism: Zonotrichia leucophrys gambelii (assembly GCF_028769735.1). NCBI lineage: Eukaryota > Metazoa > Chordata > Aves > Passeriformes > Passerellidae > Zonotrichia > Zonotrichia leucophrys. The sequence continues at coordinate 6,199 of NW_026993913.1, forward strand.
AAGTGGCTCTGCAATCTGCCAGCCAGAAGAGGGGGAGGTCTGTTTTATTCCAGGGAAAAGGGCCGTGTTTGTGTTGGGGGCCTGTGGCTGGGAGTGGCCGGCTGGCTCTGAAAATCCCACGATACGCAGGATGGTTCCCAGATGAAAGGTGGCACCAGTTGCGAGTCGGGCTGGATTGATAGAGGAAGTGGCTCCTGCAATCTGCACCAGATGACGGGCAGGTCAGTTTTACTTCCAGGGGAAAAAGGGGGGTAGTTTTGTTCGGGGGCCTGTGGCTGGCGTGGCCGGCTGGCTCTAAAATCCACGATACGCAGGATGGTTCCCAGATGAAAGGTGGACCAAATCGGAAATCGGGCGGTTTGATAGAGGAAGTGGTCCTGCAATCTGCCAGCCAGAAGGGGGCGGTAGTTTTTCCAGGGAAAAGGCCGTGTTTGTGTTGGGGGCCTGTGGCTGGGAGTGGCCGGCTGGCTCCCGAAAAATCCACGATACGCAGGATGGTTCCCCGATGAAAGGTGGCACCAGTGCCAGTTGGGCTGGTTGATAGAGCAAGTGGTCCTGCAATCTGCCAGCCAGAGAGGGCAGGTATTTTAATTCCAGGGGAAAGGGGCCGTGTTGTTTTTGGGGGCTGTGGCTGGGAGTGGGGCCGGGTGGCTCCTGAAAAATCCACGATACGCAGGATGGTTCCCAGATGAAAGGGGGCACCAGTCCAAATCGGGGGTGGTTTGATAGACAAGTGGCTCCTGCAATCTGCCCGCCAGAGAGGGGCAGGTCGTTTTATTCAAAGGGGAAAAAGGGCTGGTTTTGTTGGGGCCTGTGGCTGGGGGTGGCCGGCTGGCTCCTGAAAATCCACGATAAAGCAGGATGGTCCCGATGAAAGGTGGCACCAGTGCCAAGTCGGGCGGTTATAGAGGCAGTGGCTCCTGCAATTGCCAGCCCGATGACGGGCAGGTAGTTTTTTCCAGGGAAAAAGGGCCGTAGGGTTTTTGTTGGGGCTGTGGCTGGGAGTGGCCCGGGTGGCTCCTTAAAATCCACGATACGCGGATGGTTCCCAGATGAAGGTGGCACCAGTGCCAAGTCGGGCTGGATTGATAGAGGCAAATGGCTCCCGCAATCTGCCAGCCAGAGCGGGGGGGTCAGTTTTTTCCAGGGAAAGGGCCGTGGGTTTTTGTTTGGGGCCTGTGCTGGGAGTGGCCGGCTGGCTCCTGAAAATCCACAATACGCAGGATGGTTCCCAGATGAAAGGTGGCACCAGTGCGAAATCGGGCTGGATTGTAGAGGCAAGTGGCTCTGCAATCTGCCAGCCAGAAGACGGCAGGTCAGTTTACTTCCAGGGAAAAGGGCCGTTGTTTGTGTTTGGGGCCTGTGGCGGGAGTGGGGCCGGCTGGCTCCTGAAAATCCCCATACGCAGGATGGTTCCCAGATGAAAAGGGGGCACCCGTGCCCAGTCGGGCTGGATTGATAGAGGAAGTGGCTCCCGCAATCTGCCCGCCCGATGACGGGCAGGTCAGTTTTAATTCCAGGGAAAAGGGCCGTAGTTTGTGTTCGGGGGCCTGTGGCTGGGAGTGGCCGGCTGGCTCCTGAAAATCCACGTACGCAGGGGTGGTTCCCAGATGAAAGGTGGCACCAGTTCCGATTTGGGCTGGTTGATAGAGGCAAGGGGGCTTCCTGCAATTCTGCCAGCCAGAGCGGGCGGTAGTTTTCTTACCAGGGAAAGGCCGTGGGTTTTGTTCGGGGGGCCCGTGGCTGGGGTGGCCGGCTGGCTCCTGAAAATCCACGATACGCAGGATGGTTCCCAGATGAAAGGTGGGACCAGTGCCAAGTTGGGGTGGTTGAGAGAGCAAGTGGTTCTGCAATCTGCCAGCCAGAAGAGGGCAGGTCGGGTTTTTTTATTCCAAGGGGAAAGGGGGCCCTTGTTTTTTTTGGGGGCTTTTGGCTGGGAGTGGCGGGGTGGCTCCTGAAAATCCACGTACGCAGGATGGTTCCCCGATGAAAAGTGGCAGCAGTGCCAAGTCGGGCTGGTTTGATAGTACAATGGTCCTGCAATTGCCAGCCAGAAGATGGGCAGTTGTTTTAATTCCAGGGAAAAGGGCCGTGTATTTGTTTGGGGCCTGTGGGTGGGAGTGGCCCCTGGCTCCTGAAAAATCCACAATACGCAGGATGGTTCCCAGATGAAAGGTGGCAAGAGTGCCGAGTCGGGCTGGATTGATAGAGGCAAGGGGGCTCCTGCAATCTGCCAGCCAGATGACGGGCGGTCAGTTTTCTTCCAGGGAAAAGGGCCGTAGTTTTGTTTGGGGGCCTGTGGCTGGGAGTGGCCGGCTGGCTCCTGAAAATCCAGATGCAGGGGTGGTTCCCCGATGAAAGGTGGCACCCGTGCCAAATGGGCTGGTTGATAAGGCAAGGGCTCCTGCAATCTGCCCGCCAGACGGGGTAGTTTTCTTCCCGGGAAAAGGGCCCTGTTTTGTTCGGGGGGTGTGGCGGGAGTGGGGGGCGGCTCCTGAAAATCCCATAGCAGGATGGTTCCCAGATGAAAAGGTGGCACCGTTCCAGTGGGCTGGGGTTTTAGGGGAAGTGGGGTCCGCAATCTGCCAGCCCAGAAGCGGGGGGGTAGTTTCTCCAGGGAAAAGGGGGCCCTAGTTTGTGTTTGGGGGCCGTGGCTGGGGTGGGGGGGTGGCCCCCGAAAATCCCGATACGCAGGGTTTCCCCGATGAAAAGGGGGCACAGGCCAGTCGGTGGGTTTATAGGGAAGGGCTCCGCAATCTGCACAGATGCGGGGGGTCATTTTACTTCCCGGGAAAAAACCTAGTTTTGTTTGGGGGGCCGTGGGGGGGAGTGGCGTGGCTCCCGAAAATCCCCCGATACGCAGGGTGGTTCCCCGATAAAAATGGCACCTTTCAGTCGGGTGGTTGTTTGACAAAAGGGGTCTGCAATCCCCCAGAAGAGGGAGGGCTTTTTTTTGGGAAAAGGGCCGTAGTTTTGTTTGGGGGCCTGTGGGTGGGGGTGCCCGGGGCCCGAAAATCCCATCGCAGGATGGTTTCCCCGATGAAAGGGGGCCCAGTGCCAGTCGGGTGGATTGATAG
>NW_026993914.1:0-9264 GCF_028769735.1 Zonotrichia leucophrys gambelii
CGTCCTTCAATACGCGGGCTGCCCAAAGGCCACCTCGGGCCTTTTCAGGCCCCTCAAACAGCCGAGATAAACTGGACACGAATAAGTCCTGAATTCCCAGGCTTGGGGGCATTACCAAATGTGACAATCATTTTTCTCTTTATCCCTGTCACCTTTGTGACTGCTACACAGAGCTTTCCATTCCCTTTAATAATCTGTATTGGGCCAAATTTCCACTTTCCTGTTATCGGAACCTGCCAGCAGCTGAGCTGGAGCTGTGCAGGAAGCATTAAATATTGGAATTGCTACATCACTGCTTGGAATGTCGGTTTATTCATGTTTGGGGTCTCTGTGCCTTTCGCACTGGGGGATGCTTGGGATGGGTTTGGGGGGATTTTTCCTGTCCCTGTCACCCCAGGCTGTTCTCCAGGGGGTGCCCCTGTCCCTGTCACCCCAGGGCATTCCCCAGGGGTGTCCCTGTCCCTGTCCTTCTCACCCCAGGCCATTCCCAGGGGTTCTCCATCATTCTCACCCCAGGGAATGCCTGGGGGGTCTCCCTCCCTCTCACCCATCTGCCAAGGGGTGCTCGGGGCAGTCTCTGAACCTCTCAGCCCAGGGGATGCTCGGGGGTCTCTGTCCCCTCACCCTGGGGGATGCTCGGGGGGTCTCCATCCCTCTGGCCTCAGGCAATGCCTGTGCAGGGCTGGGGACCAGGGGCTCTGTGTCCCTCTCACCGCTGAGGGTGCTCGGGGCTGGGGGGGCTCTCTGACCTTCTCACACCTGGGGAGGTCGGGGCAGTCTCTGTCCCTCTCAGCCCTGCTGTGACCCCACCCAAACATCATCGGGGTCAGAGGGACAGAGACACCCCCAAACCCCCAGAAGGGCTGAACCTGGGATTTGGTTTTGGGCTGAGGATTTAGGAAGGGGCTGGAATTGGGGCTGGGTTTGGACTTTGGAATGAGATTTGGATTAAAGCTGGGATTGGGGTTAAGGCTAAACATGGGATTGGCTTTAGGGCTGAGGATGGGATAGATGAGTTTGGGACTGGGATGAGAATAATACAGAACTGTGAGTGTGTCTAAACATGGAGTGAGTCTGAGACCAGGATCAGGGTCAGGTTTGGGATTGAGCTCACCCAGAGCAGGACAGGGGGGATGTCACAGCCGGAAGGTTTGGGGAAAATCCTGGTTTGGGGGAAAACAAGGTGTGAATGCCTTGTGTCAGGGATTCCTCCCATCCACGTCCATTTCTCGAAGACACCTGATGTCCAAAAATCAAGAGTGAATAAAAAAAAGCCACCAGGAGTTTCCCATTTCCAGTCTTATCCCTCTTGGGTTATGGTTGGTCCCCCATCTCAGGGCTGGTGGGGATTCCATCAGTCCTGGGGATTCCCCCTCTCCAGGGTCCTGCTTTTGGATACTGGGAGATTCTGGGGTCCCAAGGTCCCCCTCTCCAGCCTCCCCTCAATCCAGCCACTTGGGGTTCCCCCTTCTTTCCACCAACCTGTCCTGGTTTAGGGCAAATTTGGTTGAAAACTTCCAAAAGGGGTTTCCTCTAGAAAGCAGATTCCAGTAGCCCAACCCCCAGCAAGTTCGGGAAAATATTCCCCTGGAGAAAAGTGCAAAAATCCTGGGTTTTTACAGGCAAAGCATTCACCAGCAAAACAAATGAACAATATTAAGCAACAAGAACTCTTGCCACTCTGAAAGAGATGAAAAACTCAGAAAGTCCCTCTGTGGGCAGTAGTTCAGCTCCCTCAGTCTCTTATAAGTCTCTTATCAGTCCCTCTTCTGCTGGAAATGCCTTGGCCCAGGCTCTGCCAGGTGGGCCACAGGTCCAAGGTGCTGTTCTGGGTGTTCAGTAGAGACCAGATTTAAACACCTCCAAAGAAAAACAAAAATCACAGTCCAGGGAACTTCTCTGCCTCAGAGAACTAAAAACTAACTAAAAGAAAATGAGAGCTCCATCCCGCTGTTTGTCTGTCCATCCTGTCCATCCAGGAGCCGGAATGTGGAAGAGTGAGTGCAGTGTATGAAAAAAACCTGCAGCTTCTTCCTCCTCCTCTTTGCTCTCAGAACCAGCCTTAAAGGTGCAGAACTCATTTCTGGGCTAAACAGACCGGTGGGGGTACGAGCATCATGAAGTCACCCCAGGACACCCCTGTCAGGGTCAGGGGTTCCTGTCCCTGCCTCATCTCCGGGCTGCCGGGGGTCCCCCAGCTCCGGTATCGCCCCTTCCCTTCTCCCTGCCCCGGGGTCCCACGTTCCACAGCCCCAGCTCTCACGAAGTTCCCCAAAACCAGTGTCCCCCCTGTTGGTACCGGGCCATCCCCACGTGGACCCCCCGGGACCCTCCCAAGGGACGATCGCGGCTCCTCTCCCCCTGAAAAAGCTCCTCTTAGGGAGCCCGGAGATACCCGGGGCTCGAGTCAGGGATCTGTTGGCTCTGAACACTCTCCAAAAAATCCTCCCGGAGACCCCTGGGTGGAGTTATTGGGTAATTTAGTTACTTGAGCTGAGCTTCTTGTGGGACTTTCAGCAGCCCCTTGTGTTCCTCACCTTGGAGTGAATGAACCTTGCCAGTCTCACTGGTAACATTTTGTCCCCTTCCTCCAGTGATTTTAACAAACTTTTCAAGGAAGGATGAAAAATATTTTCTTTCTACTGGCCACCCACAACAGCCATTTTTCTCATCAGTTCTCCCATAAGTCACTCAGAGGAAGTAGTGTTCAAGTTTCCAAGAGCTCCTCCAGCGAAAGCCACAACCTCCTCAGAGGGGGGAACCGTGCTGTTGTCAAAGGCACTTGGGGCCAGAGAAGTGTGCCCTGAACTCACTGCGCCAAAATAATGTCGCAATCCGGTTAAGAAAATTGTTAGAGAGATGCCTCTGCACCAATTAAGGTGCTAATGTGACCAAATCCAAAGTGGATTTTATTGAAGAGCAAAAGTGAGGTAGAGAGAGCGATGGAAAGAAAGAGAAAATGGGGGAGAGGAAGGGAGTGACAGGGACAGAGACCTCCCCTGGAGCAGAGCAAGTGTGACATTGTCCCCTGTGTGTGTGCCCTTCCCAGGGTGGGGGTTTTACAGCTGAGCCAGTTTGGGTAAGGGGGGTGGTGTTCACCCCCTGAGCAGGGATTACCCCACTGTTTCAGGTTGCCGTGCAAGATGTAACCAACTGCATGTTTTCAATCCCCACCTTCATCAACTGCTATAAACAGGTGGGGCAGGGTTCTTTATCTCTTCCATGACTCACCCCTGATAACGCCCTGCAGGGGAGATATCTTCTGTGAATGGGCCATTGAGCATCACTGCAGGACTGATAAAATTCCATCCTGCCATTGTGGGATGCTCCGCCCAGGAGGAGGATCCAAGTATTCCTACCTGGATATAAGCTGACACTTTGCTACACCAGGAGCAGCTTGCCTACTGGATTGCCAGAGGACAAGAGCTCCAAAACCACCACTGGACCTCCACAGGAAGATCAGACCCTTCTGCAGGATCACTGCTTTGATAGAATCACGTTCATCACTCCAACAGGACTGCAACCACCATTTACTGGGATTGCTGCCACCACCCTGACCAACAGGGTGTCAGGTTATATCCTGACTCTGTCAGTTTAAGGCAGTGTTTTTGTATCATTGCCTTGATCATCATTTTGTTATTGAATTGCAATTCTTGTTTACACCCTCCCCCTGGTTTGCCTTCAAACCAGTATAAAACTCAATCTGGTCATCCTTTGTTATTCTCCCCAAACAGGATTTCCCATTCCCAAACTATTGCCAGATGGAGATGGAAGCTGCGAGGAAGATGCCCCGGGATACCCAGGCAGGTGAGGAGGAAGTCAGTGCCCCTTTCCCCCTCTCTCCTGCTCCATCTCCCAGCCCAGCACAGCCCCTGGCTTCAGGACAATCCTGCTGCCAACACCGTCCTGCTGGGGATGCACTGGAGGGATCTCCTTCCCCTTCTCTGTGGCACAGAGGCAAATCCCATCCTCTCTTTATCCTTCCTCCCCCAGACGAGGAGATGAGCATGGAGACTAGAGAGGACAAATCCCCACAGCAGAACCTCATGGAAGAGGCCGTTATGAGTGACTCCAGAGCACAGGAATCCAAGGGGGAGGAAAATCCCCAGAGATTCCACAGGAGGAGGAGCTGCAAACCCAACCAAGAGTGCTCTGAGGAGGAAAGACCCTCCCTTAGCCAGGAAGGTGGACAGAGCTTCAGCCAGAGCTCAGAGCTGGTGGTCCATGGGCAGCTTCATGATGGGGAGAAGCCCCACAAGTGCTTGGAGTGTGGGAAGAGCTTCAGGCAGAGCAACCACCTGATCAGCCACCAACACATCCACACCAGGGAATGGCCCTACGAGTGTGGGGAGTGTGGGAAGGGCTTCAGCTACAGGTCAGAACTCATCAGTCACCAACACATCCACACTGGGGAGAGGCCCTACGAGTGTCCCCAGTGTCAGAAGAGGTTTCAGACCAGCTCCAGTCTCCTCCAGCATCAGCAGATTCACACCAAGGAGAGGCCCTCCCTCTGCCCTGAGTGTGGGAAGGGCTTCAAGAACAACTCCAGCCTCATTAGGCACCATCGCATCCACACAGGGGAGAGACCCTACGAGTGCCCCACCTGTGGGAAGAGGTTTCAGAGCAGCTCCAATGTCCTCCTGCATGAGCGGATTCACACAGATGAGAGGCCCTTCTGCTGCCCTGAGTGCGGGAAGGGCTTCAAGCAAAACTCCCACCTTGTCGCCCACCGACGCATCCACACTGGGGAGAGGCCCTAACATTGCGCCACATGTGGGAAGAGGTTCACCAGCAGCTCTGACTTGACCAGACACCAACGGAGGCACCGGTAAGGGAAGCCCTGCAAATGCCCCAGCTGCAGGAGGAGCTTCGTGCACTGCTCCATTTTCATTCCGCATGAGAAAACCATGTTGGGAAGAGCTCGGGTGATCCATGTTCCATGTGATCCATGCTGGGAAGACCCCTGTCCCTATTCCTTCCCCTGTCAATGACATGGTGTGGAACTGAAGAACATGAGGGTCTGGGCATGGCCATGTTATTGCATTCACTCTCTCAGGTCATTGCCAGGGGCAGGAAAGGGACTCTCTCTCCCTGAGGAGAAGGGTGTCCTTTCCAGGTGGGGGAAAAATGTTGTTGGGGAGAGCCAGGAAGTTGTGTTGTAGTTTTCCCTGAAAACAGTTTTATTTATCCCTTCTGTTATCAATAACATTTCTGTTCCATTTGTTCCTTATCTTGTTGCTGTTCCCAATAAATTGTTCTTATCCCAGACCGGACCTTTGCCTTTTGTGCTTTCCATGGGAGGTGGGAGGACAGCGAGGGCAGCGTGGTTTTAGCAAGAGCAGAAAATTGGGGAATCCCATTCCTGCACCCTGTCCGTGGAAACGGAGCATCCCAGCTGGTCCCAGCCCTGGTGGCCATGGCAACAGCCTTGGGAGCGAGTCCCTGGCTGGGGCTGTGGGAACCTCTTCCCTCTGGTGCCCAGGGACAGGAGTGGAGGGAACGGCTGCAGCTGAGTCGGGGCAGGCTCAGGTTGGATGTCAGGAAAAGGTTTTTGCCCAGAGGCTGCTGGGGCCCTGCCCAGGCTCCCCAGGGAAGGGTCCCAGCTCCAGGGCTCTCTGAGCTCCAGCAGCGTTTGGACAGCGCTGCCAGGCCCAGGCTGGCATTGTTGGGGTGTCCTGTGCAGGGCCAGCAGTTGGACTGGAGGATCCTGATGGGTCCCTCCCAGCTCAGCCAATTCTGTGGTTCTGGGATCCCATGAGCCTGGGGATGGGGCTGCCAATGGTTGCCATGGCAACGGGCTGCGGTTGCAGGCCTGAGCTGGTGTCCATGGCAACCACCCCGGCATGGGGTCTCCATGGAGCTGCCAAGGGACTGACCATAGCAACAGGGGGCTGGGGATGGTTGCCATGGAAAGTGGCCATAGCAACAGGGGCTGGTGATGGTTGCCTGATAAGGGTCAGATTTGTCACAGGCCCTCAGATGGGTTCCATGGGAACTTTCCAAGAGTCTCCAGGCTGTTCCAGTGCTGGAATGTCACAGGCAGAGACAGGGGCTCCATGGAGACCTCTCAGGGCTTTCTGGGGATTGGTAAAGAGCCCTGTGGTCAGAGGCAGTCACAGCCATTCCATGGTGACATCCCAGGGGACCTTGGGCTGCAAAGGCACCGATCTGTCACAGGCACTCATGGGGGCTCCATAGTGACATCCCAGGAGTCCCCAGGCTGCCAAAGAGCCGGGATGTCCCAGACACTCACAGGGGTTCATGTCATGGGCACAGTGGGAGCTTCAGTCAAAGTTTATTACAGAAGTTCCTGTTGGGTCACGAGGTGCAGAAAGGAGCCCCAATAGCCCCCACAGATCCCCAAATACCCCCAAGGATGTCCAGGCTTTCTAAACTCCTTCTGGGAGAGCGACATTGGAGCAGCTGTTTCCAATCCCAGCTGCAGACTTTTCAAGATTTTGTGTGTAAAGTATTATAAAGTGGGAAATAAACCTTTGTAGAATTTGTCCCACAGGATTATGGATGGCAAACCAGATATATTTATATAAATATGTATTATCTATTATGGTAATTATTAGAGAAAATTGTCTAAATCAGAAATATTTAACCATGATTTAAGAGATGTATAATATATTATATAGAGCACTAAGAAATTATTTCAAAGGAGCTGCATTAAAGCAAAATCTGTAATTATGCAGAGATTGATGTTACTCCTGCAGTCCAATGACTGTGGGCAAATCCCTTCGACTCAGGCTGAAGCAGTGACCTTGAGGGGTGTCCCGACAGCAGGGAGGAATTTCCACAGCCCCCAAGAAGAAAAATGTCAGGAGAGGCTGCCGTTAAAATTTGGGATGGGGCTTTTCTAGTCTGAGGTGCTGTCCTGTCAGTCTGATGTGCCCAGGCTGAGCCAGCTCAGCAGCTCTGCAGAAGCTCTCAGTGGTGTCACTTGGTTGTTCCTTTCTCTGGGGATTTTTCCAGCTCTGCCACAGCTTCAGCTCCCTCTGAGGATGTTGAACTTTGGGATGGAGGAGTCAGGCTGGTTTCAGCATTATGCACCCGAAAAGCAGTGTGACTCCCCTCCTTCATTTCCCACTGGGGGCTTTGCAAACAGGGCCTTGCTGGAGTTGTTGGAGCCCATTGCAGACAGAGCCTCCTGCTCCAGCAGGAACTGCCTTTCCTGTGCCATCAGCAGGGCAGGTCCCACTGCAGGAAAAGCCCCAGGCCAGCCCCAGCACAGGGAAGTGCTCGGGCACAAGGGCAGAGTGCCGTGCTGGGAGCTGGGCCAGGGAGAGCCTGAGGCACCAAAGGCACCTTGGCAGCAGCAGCTGCTTGCAGGCCATGGCCAGAAGCCTCCCTTGGCAGCCCGGCCTGGTGGCCACCCCTGCAGAGCTGCTGCCTCAGGGCTCATTCCTGGCTGGGCTCTGAAAAGCCACTTCTGCTCCAGGAGCTCGACTGGGAAGCCATTGGCCTCAGCACCTTGGGGACAAGATACTAATGACAAAACTCTTCATGGCAGCAGAGCCAAGGCAGGGGCAGAGCAAAGGGCAGAGCCAGGCCCAGGGGACAGGGCTGCCATGGTGATGGCTGTGAGGTCACTGCCCCTGCAGCAGCCTGGCTGCCCTCAGCAGACATTCTGGCCAGAAGCGTTGTGAGGGCACCCAGCACATCAGAGAACCCACAAAACAGGAATTTTGTCCTTGGGAATGAGAGGGTTTCACTGGGTCAGGCTGCACAAAGCTTCTGATCTTGGGCAATTCCTGGGATGTGGCATCCAATTCTCTAGGAAAAAAGCTGAATTTTGTGACACTCTCATAACTGTAAAATGTTTCCTCCTTCTAACAAATGTAAATCCACCCTCATTCTGTTTAGAGGTATTGACCTTTGTTCTGTCACTGCAAGATTTAGCAGAAAATAACTTTGACCACTAGTTTTCTATTTTCACAGACCTTGGAAAGGAACTAAAAAACTTTCAAGATGGGGTTTGGAGGCCTCATCACAAAATCAGCAGGGCAAGGATGATGGCTCTGGGTTCTGATGTGGAGACTGAGGACAGAACAGGAGTAGCTTGGGAGGGATTGGATGGTGGTTTCTGAGGGGCTGGAGCTTTTCTTCATAGAGGATATAACCATGAGAAGGAAATAATGGCACAAGTACAGCTGGGGAGGCCCAGACTGGCACCAGGAGAAAGGAATTTCCCTGGCAGGGCAGGGCTGTGGTGCAGCACGTCCCCAGCAGGAGCCTGGAGCAACCCAAGGCTCTGTGTGGTCAGGCAGGGGCAGGCAGGAGGCAGAGCTGTCAGCAAAGGAAGGGGTCCAGCCTGGTGGGGCAGCCGGGGGATGCCGACAGCCTGCAGGGACAGAGGCGCAGGGCAGGGACACCGTGGGACAGCCGGGGCTGCACAGGGCACAGGGATGCCCAGCAGCTGCAAGACAGCCCTGCCAGAGCCACCTTGGGCAGCACTTTGGCCATGGCTGCTGGGCCTGGGCCTGAGGCCACGAGGGGACAAGTGACCCTTGCAGGGCTGGGGCCTCATTGCCTCCTTGTCCCTGCTCAGCAGCCTGGCAGGGGCCGCCCCATGCTCCCGCCCCTGGCATTGCACATCCCCACATGCCAGTGCCCATCCTGGGAAGAGCCCTGAGCAAGAAGGGAGGGACAGCATCTGCCTGGCCAGGGGCTGGGGCTCAGGCCTTGGCCCTTTGCATTCCTTCAACACATCCAGGTTTGCTCAGCACCAGAGACACCTTTGCCTTGTTTGTCCCCAGTTGTCATCACTGCCTGCAGTGTTCTGCTCTCCCTGGAACCTGGGGACATTTTCTCAGTCCTGTCCCTCACCGGGATCTCTTTAAAGTCAAGAAACTTCGTATTTCAATCTCACTTTGACTCTTGAGAAGTTATTTGACACACTGGACGGATGGGTTGTGAAAGAGCAGTAAGCCCCCGGGGCATTAAAGTTCCTGTGCGTGTTGTGCTGTGGCGGGCCCGGGTCCTGGCCCAGAGGCAGCTCCCGGAAGGGCAGTGCTGCAGGAGACAGTTGGCATGAGAGTCCTGGACAGCCCCGCAGGGGGTGGGGCACTGCCAGGGCCCTCAGGGGGCCCAGCAGGGCACAGACGAGCTCACAGGGGCTCAGATGGCAGGGGGTGGGATGTCCAGAGGGGGCTGTGTCACATAGCCCTGTGGGGTGTGTCATAGAGGCACAGCAGCTGTGATGTCAGCAAGGGGCTGTGTGCGCACAGTGGGCTCTGTGAGGCACAGCTGGTCTATGAC
>NW_026993915.1:0-9252 GCF_028769735.1 Zonotrichia leucophrys gambelii
GGAAGCAGAAAGATAATTAGTAAATCTTACTGTAGTTGGCAAATCCCTGAAATTTTGGAGTATATGATTTTATGGGGTTCTTGCCTAACCTTTTCCCTGTTCTTTTCATTTTAATCATTTTTAACTAGCCAGAACAAAGAAATGGCATTTAAAAAGGGGCAAGCAAACTCTGTGGGACTATGGGTACCGAGGAAACCAAAAGCACCAATGACTAGATCCCAGGGTATTACCTTTGCTACCGAGAAGACTGGCATCTCGGCCCTTGGTTGCAACCCAAGGGGCCTTGAGAAAGGTAGAAAGGCAGATTTCCTGAGGATTATTTTCACTGTGATTATTCTGGTACCCTTGGCGGCTGGCCAAAGCCAGAAGGCCATACTGAACAGAGTTTCGGCAATGAAAAAGCAACCAGAGCAAAAACAAGTCCCAGCAGTTTTAATATTTGTAACTATTGCAATCACTCTGTGTGGATTAAGGACAAGATGGAATCTGTGTTTGTGACACATCTGTATGTTAGTTCTGCCTGCTACAATCGCAGCAGCTTTATAGATGTTTGTGTTAAGGAAGATGTATTGGGTAGGGAAAAATTTGGGATATAATGGGCGAGCTCCTTACCCCCATGGTGATCAAATTTGCCCTCAATATGAAAGATTTGTTTGTTTTGAAAAAGATGATAATGAAAAGGATCCAAGCATTGGCATGGGAAATCGGGCACTAAAAGAAAAATTGAAAGAGAAAAAAAAAGAAGAAAAAGAAACAAAGGAGAATAGAGGAAAGAACAGGAGAAAAGAGTCAACAGAATTGGCTGAATTGTATAAACAGCTAAAACAGTATTACAAAGATTGGGATTTGCCAGCCTCAAATAAGAATCTGTTTGTGGGATTGATGCAAGAGATTGCTACGGAATTGGGATTATCCAAATGTTGGATTTGTGGAGGTCTAAAAATGGCTGAAAGATGGCCATGGAAAGGTGAGAGCTTAGCTCCAGAGCAATTTTTAAAGTGGAACCACACCCAAATTTCTGAATTTACAAAATACAAAACATTGAAGAGACCTGAAGGATGGATTTTAAGCCATCAAGTAATTGGAATTATTTGTATAACTCGAGAAGGAAGGAAATTTAATAAAATAGTAGGGCATACTCCTTGTAAATCCACGTTGGTGGTTAATATGGATGATCGTTCAAAAATCTGGCAACCTAAAAACCCCGCTGGATATTGGGGACCAATAAAAGAAATAAATTGTGAATGGGATGAACAAATTAATTTATGCTGGTACAGAAGTCCTGGAGCTAACCCCTACCAATCCATCGACAGCCTGAGGTCTTATTGGGAACAACCAGAGAAAACTGATAAGAAATGGAAAGCCCCAGATGGGATATATTGGATTTGTGGGCAACGAGCATACAGTGAGTTACCTCAAAAATGGGGAGGAACCTGTACCTTGGGAATAATACAACCCTCCTTCTTTGTTCTACCAAGGTCTAGGAGCAATGTGTTAGGAACTCCCCTGTATGAAACCCTGCAGCAGAATAAAAGAGATTTGAGTCTCAACTTTCCAACAGCAGGAGGGAACCAAAAATGGGGGGAGGATGAATGGCCTGCAGAATGAATTATAGCATATTATGACCCAGCAACATGGGCTCAAGATGGGTCATGGGGATATAGGACCCCAGTTTACTTGTTGAATCAATTAATAAGGCTCCAAGCAGTAGTGGAGGTGGTGTCAAATCACACCTCCGATGCTTTAAAATTGTTGGCCAAGCAATATACACAAATGCGGGCGTTTGTGTATCAAAACAGGATTGCCCTAGACTATTTGTTAGCAGAAGAAGGAGGAGTTTGTGGGAGATTTAATGAATCTGAGTGCTGTGTAGAAATTGATGGTTATGGGGAAGCTATCACAGAACTTGCAGAAGAAATTAAGAGGGTGGCTCATGTGCCAGTACAAAAGTGGAATTCAATTTTAAAAGCAGATTGGTGGGACAACCTCTTTGGAGGTGTTTGGTGGAAAAAGTTGGGGTTCATGTTGTTATGTTCAGTTTTGGGACTTCTGTTTCTGCCTTGTATGATTCCGTGTTTTATTAGGTTGATTCATTGAGTGATTCAGGGGATGCAGATTACAACTATGTCTCAAGATTCTGAACCCCAAGGAAAAAGAAAACCAAAATCTATAATGGTCCTAACAGCTAAATCGACACAGGTAAAAGAACAAGGACCTAAAGAGATTGAAATAGCCCAAGAAATGTTGACCAAATTTGAAAAAGAGTGTGAAAAATTAGAGGCAGCAGCAGAAATGCTGGAAAAGTTTGAAGCTGAAAGGAGACAATGAGAGAATCAAAATTTTGAAGAATATAAAGGTTATCAAGGCACAGCCTTTTAAATACAGCACGAATCAATGATCAAAAAAGAGAAATGGGGGATTTGTGGTAAATAAGTATGATTCGTGCTGATAAAAATTGAAACTGCACTCAGTATTGATACAGTAACTAATACTTGGAAATAATAGCAGTAGTAATGCCAAATTTGGAAATAATTAAATAAGTTAAAAAGTTGTAATGCCAAAGAGGAGAGGGAAAGGAGGGGCTCCACCCACCCCCTTCCCAGCAGATGTTCTAAAGGACCACAGGAAAGAAGCTGAAGATACAGTTGCTAAAAATGACCAAGAACCTGGTTGGGTCCAAGAAAATGTTAATTATAAGGGACTTATTGCTTTGATATGTAGATGCAGTGATATGTTAGTCTTGGCTTACACTGTACTGGCTTGGTGCGCATGTGTAACCCAAAGGTGAATTAAAGGACAATGAGGAAGACTACAGGGCCTTCATCAGTGACGACCCCCAAAGACTTGTGCAACCACCAAACCGAGTGGTGGCGCATGCGTGGTAAACGTGGTAATGAAGGCGGAGACAGAAAAGTGACGAACCGAAAATAGGAGGAGATGGCATTCACATATGGCATATAAGGGGTGATTTTCACTTGGCAAGCTTGTACGTGAAGTGGCAAGGGTCATTGAACCCTGCACTCCGTACCCCGCGGTATTTTTTTTGCTTATGCACTATTATTGGAACCAAATTATCCCTTATTTTAATCAAATCATATTGTATCCAATTTTATATTTTTCATTTTAATTATCTCATTAAAATTGTTATTACTTTTAATATTGTTTGGTTCTTTTTAATGAGGGGATAATTGGGCAAACATAACATTAATGTAAAATGCAAGTGCAGATCTGCAGAATGATAAACAATTTAGGCAACTGGTGATGCATCTTTCTAAATCACTCTCCTTTCTCTTTTAAAATACTGATTTAGGTGCATTACCTTGCTTGTTGTCGCTTGTCACTAAAACCAAGCGACTATTTTTATTGAATGTATCATCCAGCACTGTGGTTCCTTCATACTTACGTAAAAGAAGATCATTATTTCCAGTGGTGTGTCCTTTAAATCGCCTCAGTCAATTGGCAGAACACCAGGAGGCCCTGAGGAGCCGGGTGCTGGGAAGCCCTGAGGAATTGGGTGTCAGAGGGCACAAGCAGCCCCCAGGCAGCCGCCTTGTCCCTGGCACCCGGCTGCTCTGGCGCTTGCCCAGAGCGTCTCCCAGGCCTGTGGCAGAAGCCCTCGAGGTCGGGCCTCAGCAGGATCGTGGGGGCACCCCTGAGGTGCCCAGGCTGGGCTGGCTGGGCACAGGGAGGGCAAAGCTCCCCTGCTGGGGCATGGCATGAGGGAGTGGGAAGGCCGAGAACCTGAGAATTCACCCCCAAATGTTCTGGCTTTGCCGTAACATTTACCTCAGGTTTTGTCACAAAACGATCTCTATGTGCCCTCTAGAAATTATTCTGACTTTTTCTCAAAAGTGATTTTTTCCCCAAGAGATCACCTCAGATCTTCCTGCTCAAATATTCACTACATGTACTCGACATATCACCTCCGATTTCATTATTCTCACAGTCCACTGATTACCTCAACTTGAAAGCCCAAATGTTCATTCCGTACCCTACAGGTGACACCAGGTAATTCCAGCATTCCTGTGCTAAGAAGTTCTGTCCCTCTAAGCTACTGCAGCTTCACCCCTGGCAAAGTGAAATACTCCCTGGTGCTGAGCCAACGCTGCCCCACGCTCCTCGGTATTTGTCCAGGTTTAGAGCAAATTTGGGGAAGAATCCCCCAAAGGAGCTCCGGTGGGAAAAGCAGATCCAATCGGCCCCTCCCCCCAACTGGTCCGGGAGGAAAGAAAAATACCTCCTTGGAGAAAGGTGGAAAAAAAAACCCCTGTTTATTAAACAATAAGACCAAAACAGTATCAAAACAATGAGACCCCTTGCCACTCTAAAAGAGATGACAAACTGAGAAAAACCCCGGGTTCAAGCAGCAGCTCACTCAGTCTCTGATCAGTCTCTCAGTGCTGGAATTGTCGCAGGCCAGGGCCGGCCCGGTGGGCCACAGCTGCAGCTGCCGGTGCTCTCCTGGGTGTTCAGTCCAGAGCAGTTCCAAGAGGTCCAAAGAAAAGGGAAAAAACAGTCCAGGGAACTTCTTTGCCTCAGCTAGCTAACACTAACTAAAAAGCAAAAGAAGAGCTCTCTGTCCCGCTGTCTGTCCGCAGACAACACAGTCAGGAGCAGGAATGTGGAGGAGTGCAGTGTCTGAAAAACAAAACTGCGCGCTTCTTCTCTCTCCCCCTTCACTCTCTGTAACACTCTTAAAGGTACAAAACTTATTATTATTCAACATAAACAGAATGAGACGATTGGGGATAAAAGCATCATATAGTCAACCCAGGACATTCCACCCCTTATCCCCATATCGTCTGCTTACTACTAAAACTAATATAAATTCTAACTCTACAAGTACATACATGATACATCCATTATACAACTATACACAGACAATGGTAATAACATTCAGGAAACAGTGATATTTATACAGGTTTTATCCAACAATCAGGTCTCCCTGAGGTACACATCGTGTTCTTCCATCTTTTTGCATTATCCACCACGTGCAACCTGGTCCCTGAGCAAAGACAACCCCACGAATGGGTTTGTCTGTACTCGAGGCAGAATTGATCCACACAGTCTTCCCTAACAAACCTCTGACATGTACCACTGGGACTTTGTCTCCATCTACTCTCTGCAAAGGCTCAGATTGGGCAGGGCCGACTCGGTTAGTAGAGCCTCGGGTGTTAACTAACCAGGTGGCCTTTGCCAGATGCTGATCCCAGTTCTTGAAAGATCCCCCACCTAATGCTTTCAATGTGGTTTTTAACAGTCCATTGTACCTCTCCACTTTGCCTGCAGCTGGTGCATGGTAGGGGATATGGTACACCCACTCAATGCCATGTTCCCTAGCCCAGGTGTTGACAAGGCTGTTCTTTAAATGAGTCCCATTGTCTGACTCAATCCTCTCAGGGGTGCCATGTCTCCACAGAACTTGCTTTTCCAGGCCCAGGATGGTGTTCCGGGCTGTAGCATGAGGCACAGGGTAGGTTTCCAGCCATCCAGTGGTGGCCTCCACCATGGTCAGCACGTAGCGCTTGCCCTGGCGTGTCTGGGGCAGTGTGATGTAGTCAATCTGCCAGGCCTCCCCATACTTGTACTTGGACCACCGCCCACCGTACCAGAGGGGCTTCAGTCGCTTGGCCTGCTTGATGGCGGCACACGTCTCACAGTCATGGATAACCTGAGAGATACTGTCCATGGTTAGATCCACCCCTCGGTCTCGTGCCCACTTATAGGTGGCATCTCTGCCCTGGTGGCCTGAGGCATCATGGGCCCACCGAGCTAAGAATAACTCTCCTTTATGTTCCCAATCTAGGTCTATTTTGGACACCCCTATCTTTGCGGCTTGGTCTACCTGATCATTGTTTTGGTGCTCCTCATTAGCTCTACTCTTGGGTACATGGGCATCTACATGGCGGACCTTCACAGGCAGCTTCCCTACCCTGGTAGCAATGTCTTTCCACTCTTCAGCAGCCCAAATTGGCTTTCCTCTACGTTGCCAGTTAGCCTTTTTCCACCTCTCCAGCCATCCCCACAGAGCATTGGCTACCATCCATGAATCAGTATAAAGGTAGAGCTTTGGCCACTTCTCTCTCTCAGCAATGTCCAGGGCCAGTTGAACAGCTTTGAGTTCAGCAAGTTGGCTTGATCCACCTTCTCCTTCAGTGGCCTCTGCCACCTGCCGTGTGGGGCTCCATACAGCTGCTTTCCACTTCCGGTTCATTCCCCACAATGCGGCACGACCCATCAGTAAAGAGAGCGTATTGTGTATCTTCTGCTGGCAGTTGGTTGTATGGTGGAGCTTCTTCAGCTCGTGTCTCTTCTTGTTCCCCTTCATCAGAGAGACCAAAGTTTTCACCTTCGGGCCAATTTGTAATGACCTCCAAAATCCCAGGGCGATTCAGTTTACCTATATGGGCGCGCTGAGTGATGAGAGCAATCCACTTGCTCCATGTAGCACTGGTGGCATGGTGAGTGGAAGGAACCTTGCCTTTGAACATCCACCCCAGCAAGGGTAGTCGGGGTGCCAGGAGGAGTTGTGCTTCTGTGCCTATTACCTCCGAAGCAGCCTGGACTCCTTCATAGGCAGCCAGGATTTCTTTCTCTGTTGGAGTGTAGCTGGCTTCAGACCCTCTGTAGCTTCGACTCCAAAATCCCAGTGGTCAACCCCGAGTCTCCTCAGGCACCTTCTGCCAAAGGCTCCAGGACAAGCCATGGTTCCCGGCTGCAGAGTAGAGCACATTCTTCACCTCTGGTCCTGTCCTGACTGGGCCAAGGGCTACTGCATGAGCAATCTCCTGCTTGATCTGTGCAAAGGCTTGTTGCTGCTCTGGGCCCCAGTGGAAAGTGTTCTTCTTACGGGTGACCAGGTAGAGAGGGCTCACGATCTGACTGTATTCGGGAATATGCATCCTCCAAAAACCTATGGTGCCTAGGAAAGCTTGTGTCTCTTTCTTATTGGTGGGTGGAGACATTGCTGTGATCTTGTTGATGACATCGGTGGGAATCTGACGCCGTCCGTCTTGCCACTTCACTCCCAGAAACTGGATCTCTTGAGCAGGTCCCTTGACTTTGTTCTTCTTGATGGCGAAGCCAGCTTTTAGGAGAATCTGGATAATTTTCTCCCCTTTCTCGAACACCTCTGCTGCTGTCTTCCCCCACACAATGATGTCATCAATATATTGCAAATGTTCTGGAGCCTCACCCTTTTCCAGTGCAGCCTGGATCAGTCCATGGCAGATGGTGGGGCTGTGCTTCCACCCCTGGGGCAATCGGTTCCAGGTGTACTGCACGCCTCTCCAGGTGAAAGCAAACTGAGGCCTGCATTCTGCTGCCAGAGGAATGGAGAAAAATGCATTGGCAATGTCTAATAGTGGCGTACCACCTTGCTGCCTTGGACTCCAGCTCGTACTGGAGTTCCAGCATGTCCGGCACAGCAGCGCTCAGGGGTGGGGTCACTTCATTCAATGCACGATAGTCCACAGTCAATCTCCATTCTCCTTCAGATTTTCGCACAGGCCAGATGGGGGCTGTTGAAGGGTGAGTGGGTCTTGCTGACCACCCCTTGGCTCTCCAGCTCTCGGATCATCTTATGGATGGGGATCACAGCATCTCGATTCGTTCGGTACTGTCGGCGGTGCACTGTTGAGGTGGCAATTGGCACTCGTTGCTCTTCCACCTTCAGGAGACCTACTGCAGATGGGCTGTCTGACAGTCCAGGCAAGCTGTTCAACTGCTTGACACCCTCTGTCTCTACAGCAGCTATTCCAAATGCCCATCTGAGTCCCTTTGGGTCTTTGAAATACCCACTTCGAAGGTAGTCTATGCCCAAAATACATGGGGCCTCTGGGCCAGTCACAATAGAGTGTTTCTTCCACTCATTTCCAGTCAGGCTCACCTCAGCTTCTACCAGAGTAAAATCCTGTGATCCCCCTGTCACACCAGCAATAGAAACAGACTCTGTCCCCACATGTCTTGATGGGATTAATGTGCATTGTGCACCAGTGTCAACCAAAGCTTTGTATTCTTGTGGTTCATATGTGCCAGGCCAACGAATCCACACAGTCCAAAAAACACGGTTTATCCCCAGCCTCTACCTGGCTAGAGGCAGGGCCCCTCTAAGCCTGGTTATCCTTCTTTCCCTGGGCATATGTCTTGGAGGTTCCTTCAAGGGGATCAAAAATATTGTCATTATCATCATATGTGACAGTTCGGTTACTGGCCACTGGAGCTGCTTCCCTTTTGGAACTTCCTCTCTGAATCTTCAGTTGTCTCACCCGTTGTGCCAGAGCAGAGGTAGGTTGTCTATGCCATCTCCTCATGTCTTCTCCACAATCAGCAAATAGAACCACAGCTCAGCTCGTGGGATGTACCTTCTCTCGCCGTCTTGGGAACGTCTGCGTTGGGTACACAGAACCTCTGATCTGTACCGCCGAGATTTGGAGAAAGCTCTCTTTAATCTCCTCCCCAGTTTCTTGTGACCCTCCTCTATCTTGTCCTCTAATTTTTGAAGACGTGTTTCCACCGCTGCGATTCTGGCATGTGTTGGGCCATGTACAGCATCTGCATATGCTCGGAGCTTCCTTGCCATGTCAAGCACAGTCTCACCCCTCTCATCCCTCTTCATGATGGCTAAGGCAGAGGCATATTCTTGTGGCCCGAGTCGTACGAGTTTTCGCCACATCACAGACGTGCATGTACTAAGTCTGGGTTCCTAGTTGTTACATCATCTGAGAAGATAATCTCAACCACGGCCATTTCTCTCAGGCGTTGGATCCCTTGCTCTATTGTCTTCCACTGAGTCTGCTGCATATAGAGATCGTCTGCACAAGGTATCTTTCTGCTACACTTCTTAGGACCCGTTCCCAGAGGCTCTGAGAGTTAGCCCCCCTCATCATTCCTTGGTCTATGACAGTATCCTGTGACAGGGATCCCAAATGCCTGGCTTCAGTGCCATCCAAAATTGTAGCCTCGCCTGCAGCATCCCAGAGACGGACCAGCCAACTAATTATGGATTCATCAGACCTTCGAGTGTAGTCCTTCCTTAGCCACGAAGGTCCTTCAGGAATAAGACTCAATATTTGCGTCTGATCTTGCACCTGCTGCTTTGACTCCTGATTTTACGTCAGGAGGCATTGAGGTTCCTTCTCCTGTATCACCACCATCATCATCATCATCATCCACTGGTCGATCAGTTTTTTCCGTGCGTTTCCCACTTCTAGTACTGGTAGCAACAGCCATGGGTTTAGATGCTGTTTGGCT
>NW_026993916.1:0-9251 GCF_028769735.1 Zonotrichia leucophrys gambelii
GTGATTTCAGGAGCAGCCGCCACTCCCAGGCACAGGTCCCAAACATATACTCGGTACTTTTCCCTGGAAGTACAAATGACCTCCCGTCCATCTGGCTGGCAGATGCAGAGCCCTTGCCTCTGTCAATCCAGCCAACTCGGCACGGTGTGCCACCTTTCATTGGAACCATCCTGCGTATCGGGAATTTCAGGAGCCGCCGGCCACTCCAGCCAGGCCCCCAAACAAAACCACGGCCATTTCCCTGGCATACAAAACCACCTGCCCTCTGCCTCTGGCTGGCAGATGCAGGACCACTTCCCTCATCAAACCACGCCCGACTCGGCGCTGGGCCACCGTTATCTGGGAACATCCTGCGTATCGAGATTATTCAGGAGCCACTGGCCACTCCACCACAGGCCCCCGAACACAAACCACGGCCCCTTTTCCCTGGCAATCAAAACCGACCCTACCGTTTCTGGCTGGCCAGATTCAGGAGCCACTTGCCTCTATCAAACCAGCCGACTCGACACTGGTGCCACCTTTCATCTGGGAACCATCCTGCGTATCGTGGATTTCTCAGGAGCCAGCCGGCCACTCCAGCACAGGCCCCGGACACAAACCACGGCCCTTTCCCTGGAATAAAACTGACCTGCCCGTCCTGGACTGGCAGATGCAGCAGCCACTTGCCTCTATCAACCAGCCCGACTCGCACTGTGCCACCTTTCATCTGGGAACCATCCTGCTATCTGGGATTTTCAGGAGCAGCCGGCCATCCCAGCCAGGCCCCCAAACACAAACTACGGACCTTTCCCTGGAACTTTAACCTGCCGATCAAATCTGACTGGCACGATTGCCAGTCAGACCACTTGCTCTATCAAACCAGCCCGACTCGGCACTGGTGCCACCTTTCATCTGGGAACCATCCTGCGTATCGTGGATTTTCAGGAGCCAGCCGGCCACCGCAGCCACGGCCCCAAACATAAACTCGGCCTCTTTTCCCTGGCAAAAAAACTCACCCGCCCCGTCTTCTGGTGGCAGATTGCAGGAGCCACTTGCCTCTATCAAACCAGCCCGACTCGGACACTGGTGCCACCTTTCATCTGGGAACCATCTGCGTATCGTGGATTTTCAGGAGCCAGCCGGCCATCCCAGCCACGGCCCCGAACACAAACCACGGCCCTTTTCCCTGGAAACAAAACTCACCCGCCCGCTTCTGGCTGGCAGATTGCTAGGAACCACTTCTCGCTCAAACCAGCCCGACTCACACTGTGCACCTTTCATCTGGAACCATCCTGCGTATCTGGATTTCAGGAAGCCGGCCACTCCAGCACAGGCCCCCAAACAAAACCACGCCCTTTTCCCTGGAAAAAATACCGCCGCTTCTGCTGCGATTGCAGAGCCACTTGCCTCTATCAACCACCCGACTCGCACTGGTGCACCTTTCATCTGGGAACCATCCTGCTATCGTGGATTTTCAGGAGCAGCGGCCACTCCAGCCACAGCCCCAAACACAAACTACGGCCTTTCCCTGGAAGTAAAACTGACCTGCCCGTTCTGGCTGCAGATTGCAGGACCTCCCTCATCAAACAGCCCTGCACTGTGCACCTTTCATCTGGAACCATCCTGCGTTCGGATTTTCAGACCAGCCGGCCACTCCCGCCACAGGCCCCGACACAAACCACGGCCCTTTCCCTGGCAAAAACTCACCCCCGCTTCGGCTGCAGATTGCAGGAGCCTTCCTACAAACCAGCCCGACTCGGCACTGGTGCCACCTTCTCTGAACCACGCGTATGTGATTTTCAGGACCAGCCCCATCCCAGCACAGGCCCCAAACAAAACACGGCCCTTCCCGAAAAACTGCCTCCCGTCATCGTGGCAGATTGCAGAGCCACTTGCTCTATCAACCACCGACTGGCACTGGTGCCACCTTCATCTGGAACCATCCTGCGTATCTGGATTTCAGACCAGCCGCCACTCCCAGCCACAGGCCCCCAAACAAAACCCGGCCCTTTTCCCTGGCAAAATCACCCCCCGCTTCGCGGCCGATTGCAGGAGCCACTTCCTCTATCAAACCACCCGATCGCACTGGGAACTTTCATGGAACCATCGCACGGATTTTCAGGCCACCGGCCACTCCCACCCAGGCTCACCAACAGGCCCTTTCCTGAAAAACTACTGCCCCTCTCTGGTGGCGATTTTAGGAGCCACTTCCCCATCAAACGCCGATGCACTGGTGCCACCTTTCATCTGGGAACCATCCTGCGTATCGTGGATTTTCAGAGCCAGCCGCCACTCCAGCCACAGCCCCAACACAAACTACGGCCTTTTCCCTGAAGAAAACTGCCTCCCTTCTGGCTGGCAATTGCAGACCACTTCCTCTATCAAACCACCGACTCGGCACTGGCCACCTTTATCTGAACCATCCTATGTGATTTTCAGGACCAGCCGCCACCCCAGCACACCAAAACACGCCCTTCTGAAAACTCCCTCTGTGGATGACCACCCTCATCACACCACTGCACTGGCCTTCACGAACCACCGCGTATTGATTCAACAGCGCCACTCCGCACAGCCCACAAACACGCCCTTTTCTGGAAAACTCCCCTTGTGGCATTGCAGGACATTCCTCATCACACCGACTCGGCCCATCTGGGAACCATCCTGCGTATCGTGGATTTTCAGGAGCCAGCCGGCCACTCCCAGCCACAGGCCCCCAAACAAAAACTACGGCCCTTTTCCCTGGCAAAAAAACTCACCCGCCCCGCTTCTGGCTGGCAGATTGCAGGAGCCACTTCCCTCTATCAAACCAGCCCGACTCGGCACTGGTGCAACCTTTCATCTGGGAACCATCCTGCGTATCGTGGATTTTCAGGAGCCAGCCGGGCCCCTCCCAGCCACAGGCCCCCGAACACAAACTACGGCCCTTTCCCTGGCATAAAAACTGACCGCCCTCTTCTGGCTGGCAGATTGCAGGAGCCACTTCCCTCTATCAAACCAGCCCGACTCGGCACTGGTGCCACCTTTCATCTGGGAACCATCCTGCATATCGTGGATTTTCAGGAGCCAGCCGGCCACTCCCAGCCACAGGCTCCACAACAAAACTACGGCCCCTTTCCCTGGAATTAAAACTGACCTGCCCATCTTCTGGCTGGCAGATTGCAGGAGCCACTTGCCTCTATCAATCCAGCCCGACTCGGCACTGCTGCCACTTTTCATCTGGGAACCATCCTGCGTATTGTGGATTTTCAGGAGCCAGCCTGCCACTCCCAGCCACGGGCCTTCGAACACAAACCACGGCCCTATTCCCTGGCAAACAACACTCACCAACCGTCATCTGGCTGGCAGATTGTAGGAGCCACTTGCCTCTATCAAACCAGCCTGACTCGGCACTGGTGCCACCTTTCATCTGGGAACCATCCTGCGTATCGTGGATTTTCAGGAGCCAGCCGGCCACTCCCAGCCACAGGCCCCCAACAAAACTACGGCCCTTTCCCTGGAATAAAACTGACCTGCCCATCTTCTGGCTGGCAGATTGCAGGAGCCACTTGCCTCTATCAAACCAGCCCGACTTGGCACTGGTGCCACCTTTCATCTGGGAACCATCCTGCGTATCGTGGATTTTCAGGAGCCAGCCGGCCACTCCCAGCCACAGGCCCCCAACACAAACCTCCGGCCCTTTTCCCTGGCAGCAAAACTGACCTGCCCGCTTCTGGCTGGCAGATTGCAGAGCCACTTCCCTCTATCAAACCAGCCCGACTTGGCACTGGTGCCACCTTTCATCTGGGAACCATCCTGCGTATCGTGGATTTTCAGGAGCCAGCCGGCCACTCCCAGCCACAGGCCCCCGAACACAAACCACGGCCCTTTTCCCTGGCAAAAAAACTCACCCGCCCCGCTTCTGGCTGGCAGATTGCAGGAGCCACTTGCCTCTATCAAACCAGCCCGACTCGGCACTGGTGCCACCTTTCATCTGGGAACCATCCTGCGTATCGTGGATTTTCAGGAGCCAGCCGGCCACTCCCAGCCACAGGCCCCGAACACAAACCACGGCCCTTTTCCTGGCAAGAAAACTACCGCCCGTCTTCTGGCTGGCAGATTGCAGAGCCACTTCCCTCTATCAAACCAGCCCGACTCGCACTGGTGCCACCTTTCATCTGGGAACCATCCTGCGTATCGTGGATTTTCAGGAGCCAGCGGCACTCCCAGCCACAGGCCCCCGAACACAAACACGGCCCTTTTCCCTGCAAAAAAACTCACCGCCGCTTCTGGCTGGCAGATTGCAGGAGCCACTTCCCTATCAAACCAGCCCGACTTGGCTGGTGCCACCTTTCATCTGGAACCATCCTGCGTATCGTGGATTTCAGGAGCCAGCCGGCCACTCCCAGCCACAAACCCCCAACAAAACTACGGCCCTTTTCCCTGGCAAAAAAACTCACCCGCCCCGTTCTGGCTGGCAGATTGCAGGAGCCACTTGCTCTATCAAACCAGCCCGACTCGGCCTGGTGCACCTTTCATCTGGAACCATCCTGCTATCGTGGATTTTCAGGAGCAGCGGCCACTCCCAGCCACAGGCCCCCAAACAAAAACTACGGCCCTTTCCCTGGCAAGCAAAACTACCCCCTCTTTGCTGGCAGATTGCAGAGCCACTTGCCTTATCAAACAGCCGACTGACACTGGTGCCACCTTCATCTGGGAACCATCTGCGTATCGTGGATTTTCAGAGCCAGCCGGCCACTCCCAGCCACAGGCCCCAAACAAAACTACGGCCCCTTTCCCTGGAATTAAAACTGACCTGCCACTTCTGGCTGGCAGATTGCAGGAGCCACTTGCCTCTATCATCCAGCCCGACTCGGCACTGTGCCACTTTTCATCTGGGAACCTCTGCGTATTGTGGATTTTCAGGAGCCAGCCGGCCACTCCCAGCCACAGGCCCCCAAACACAAACTACGGCCCTTTTCCCTGGAAGTAAAACTGACCTGCCCGTCATCTGGCTGGCAGATTGCAGGAGCCACTTGCCTCTATCAATCCAGCCCGACTCGGCACTGGTGCCACCTTTCATCTGGGAACCATCCTGCCTATCGTGGATTTTCCGGAGCCAGCCGGCCACTCCCAGCCACAGGCCCCCGAAAAAAAACTACGGCATTTTCCCTGGCAAACAAAACTTAACCACCCCGCTTCTGGCTGGCAGATTGCAGGAGCCACTTCCCTCTATCAAACCAGCCCGACTCGACACTGGTGCCACCTTTCATCTGGGAACCATCCTGCGTATCGTGGATTTTCACGAGCTAGCCGGCCACTCCCAGACACAGGTCCCCAAACAAATACTACGGCCCTATTCCCTGGAAGTAAAACTGACCTGCCCATCTTCTGGCTGGCAGATTGCAGGACCCAATTCCCTCTATCAAACCACCCCGACTCGGCACTGGTGCCACCTTTCATCTGGGAACCATCCTGCGTATCATGGACTTTCAGGAACCAGCCGGCCACTCCCAGCCACAGGACCCCAAACAAAAACTACGGCCATTTTCCCTGGCAAAAAAAACTCACCCGCCCCGCTTCTGGCTGGCCGATTGCAGGAGCCACTTCCCTCTATCAAACCAGCCCGACTCGGCCCTGGTGCAACCTTTCATCTGGGAACCATCCTGCGTATCGTGGATTTTCAGGAGCCAGCCGGCCACTCCCAGCCACAGGCCCCCAAACAAAAACTACGGCCCTTTTCCCCGGCAAGCAAAACTTACCCCCCCCGCTTTTTCCTGGCAGATTGCAGGAGCCACTTGCCTCTATCAAACCAGCCCGACTTGACACTGGTGCCACCTTTCATCTGGGAACCATCCTGCGTGTCGTGGATTTTCAGGAGCCAGCCTGCCACTCCCAGCCACAGGCTCCACAACAAAACTACGGCCCCTTTCCCTGGAATTAAAACTGACCTGCCCATCTTCTGGCTGGCAGATTGCAGGAGCCACTTCCCTCTATCAAACCAGCCCGACTCGGCACTGCTGCCACTTTTCTCTGGGAACCATCCTGCGTATTGTGGATTTTCAGGAGCCAGCCGGCCACTCCCAGCCACAGGCCCCCAAACACAAACTACGGCCCTTTTCCCTGGAAGTAAAACTGACCTGCCCATCATCTGGCTGGCACATTGCAGCAGCCACTTGGTAATATCAAACCTGCCCGTCTTGGCACTAGTGCCACCTTTCATCTGGGAACCATCCTGCGTATCGTGGATTTTCAGGAGCCAGCCGGCCACTCCCAGCCACAGGCCCCCGAACAAAAACCACGGCCCTTTTCCCTGGCAAGCAAAACTTACCCACCCCGCTTTTTGCTGGCAGATTGCAGGAGCCACTTGCCTCTATCAAACCAGCCCGACTTGACACTGGTGCCACCTTTCATCTGGGAACCATCCTGCGTGTCGTGGATTTTCAGGAGCCAGCCTGCCACTCCCAGCCACAGGCTCCACAACAAAACTACGGCCCCTTTCCCTGGAATTAAAACTGACCTGCCCATCTTCTGGCTGGCAGATTGCAGGAGCCACTTCCCTCTATCAAACCAGCCCGACTCGGCACTGCTGCCACTTTTCTCTGGGAACCATCCTGCGTATTGTGGATTTTCAGGAGCCAGCCGGCCACTCCCAGCCACAGGCCCCCAAACACAAACTACGGCCCTTTTCCCTGGAAGTAAAACTGACCTGCCCGTCATCTGCCTGGCAGATTGCAGGAGCCACTTGCCTGTATCTATCCAGCCCGTCTTGGCACTAGTGCCACCTTTCATCTGGGAACCATCCTGCGTATCGTGGATTTTCAGGAGCCAGCCGGCCACTCCCAGCCACAGGCCCCCGAACACAAACCACGGCCTTTTTCCCTGGCAAAGAAAATTCACCCGCCCCGCTTCTGGCTGGCAGATTGCAGGAGACACTTCCCTCTATCAAACCAGCCCGACTCGGTACTGGTGCCACATTTCATCTGGGAACCATCCTGCATATCGTGGATTTTCCGGAGCCAGCCGGCCACTCCCAGCCACAGGCCCCTGAACACAAACTTCGGCATTTTCCCTGGCAAACAAAACTTACCCACCCCGCTTCAGGCTGGCAGATTGCAGGAGCCACTTCCCTCTATCAAACCAGCCCGACTCGACACTGGTGCCACCTTTCATCTGGGAACCATCCTGCGTATCGTGGATTTTCAGGAGCTAGCCGGCCACTCCCAGACACAGGTCCCCAAACAAATACTACGGCCCTTTTCCCTGGAAGTAATACTGACCTACCCATCTTCTGGCTGGCAGATTGCAGAACCCACTTCCCTCTATCAAACCAGCCCGACTCGGCACTGGTGCCACCTTTCATCTGGGAACCATACTGCGTATCGTGGATTTTCAGGAGCCAGCCGGCCACTCCCAGCCACAGGCCTCCGAACACAAACCACGGCCCTTTTCCCTGGCAAACAAAACTCACCCGCCCCGCTTCTGGCTGGAAGATTGTAGGAGCCACTTGCCTCTATCAATCCAGCCCGACGCGACACTGGTGCCACCTTTCATCTGGGAACCATCCTGCGTATTGTGGATTTTCAGGAGCCAGCCGGCCACTCCCAGCCACAGGCCCCCAAACACAAACTACGGCCCTTTTCCCTGGAAGTAAAACTGACCTGCCCGTCATCTGGCTGGCAGATTGCAGGAGACACTTGCCTCTATTAATCCAGCCCGACTCGACACTGGTGCCACCTTTCATCTGGGAACCATCCTGCGTATCATGGACTTTCAGGAACCAGCCGGCCACTCCCAGCCACAGGCCCCCGAACAAAAACCACGGCCCATTTCCCTGGCAAACAAAACTCACCTGCCCTTCTTCTGGCTGGCAGATTGCAGGAGCCACTTCCCCATATCAAACCAGCCCGACTCGGCACTGGTGCCACCTTGGGTCTGGGAGCCATCCTGCGTATCGTGGATTTTCAGGAGCCAGCTGGCCACTCCCAGCCACAGGCCCCCGAACACAAACCACGGCCCTTTTCCCTGGCAAACAAAACTCACCCGCCCCGCTTATGGCTGGCAGATTGCAGGAGCCACTTGCCTCTATCAAACCAGCCCGACTCGACACTGGTGCCACCTTTCATCTGGGAACCATCCTGCGTATCGTGGATTTTCAGGAGCCAGCCGGCCACTCCCAGCCACAAGCCCCCGAACACAAACCACGGCCCTTTTCCCTGGAAGTAATACTGACCTGCCCGTCTGCTGGCTGGCAGATTGCAGGAGCCACTTGCCTCTATCAACCAGCCCGACTCGACACTGGTGCCACCTTTCATCTGGGAACCATCCTGCGTATCGTGGATTTTCAGGAGCCAGCCGGCCACTCCCAGCCACAGGCCCGCAAACACAAACTACGGCCCTTTTCCCTGGAAGTAAAACTGACCTGCCCATCATCTGGCTGGCACATTGCAGCAGCCACTTGGTAATATCAAACCTGCCCGTCTTGGCACTAGTGCCACCTTTCATCTGGGAACCATCCTGCGTATCGTGGATTTTCAGGAGCCAGCCGGCCACTCCCAGCCACAGGCCCCCAAACACAAACCACGGCCTTTTTCCCTGGCAAAGAAAATTCACCCGCCCCGTTTTGGCTGGCAATTGCAGGGCCACTTTCCCTATCAAAACCCCCGACTCGGACTGGGGCCACCTTTCCTCTGGGGAACCCCCTGCTATCGGGATTTTTGGAGCCAGCCGGCACTCCCACCACAGGCCCCAAAAAACAAACTACGCTTTTCCGGAAAAAAAATTACCCCCCCCTTCTGGCTGGAGATTGCAGACCACTTCCTCTATAAACCACCCCACTGCATGGTGCCACCTTTCTCTGGGGAACCCTCCTGGGTATCGTGGATTTTCAGGGGCCGCCGGCCACTCCCAGCCAAGGCCCCCAAACAAAATTAGGCCCCTTACCCTGGAATTAAAACTGACCGCCCCCATCTTTTTTTCTGGGCAGATTGCGGAACCACTTGCCCTCTCAAACCAACCCCAACTTTTGGCACTGTTGCCGCTTTCATCGAAACCACCTGCCGTTCGTGGATTTTCAGGGGCCAGCGGCCCCTCCCAGCCCAGGCCCCCCAAAACAACTACGGCCCTTTTCCCTGGGAAAAAAACACCTGCCCGTTTGGCGCAATTTCAGGGGCCACGCCCCTATCAACCAGCCGACCGCACTGGGGCCACCTTTCAAATGGGAACCATCCGCGTATCTGGATTTCAGACCAGCCGCCACTCCCAGCCACGGGGCCCAACACAAACCACGGGCCTTT
>NW_026993917.1:0-9231 GCF_028769735.1 Zonotrichia leucophrys gambelii
GAGTGCCACCTTTCATCGGGGAAACCCCCTCATCGGGGTTTTTAGGACCACCGGCCCCCCCAGCCACGGCCCCCAAAAACCCCCGGCCCTTTTCCCTGGAAAAAAACACCCCCGTCGGGGTGGCAGTTTGGGCAGGAGCCCTTCCCTTTTAAACCACCCCCCGGGACGGGGCCCCCTTTTTTGGGGGGGGAAACCACCCCGTTTTTGGGTTTTTGGGGGGCCGGGCCCCCCCAGCCAAAAGGCCCCCAAAAAAACCCCCGGGCCCCCTTTTTTCCCGGAAAAAAAAAAAACCCCCCCTTTTTTGGGCGGAATTTTCGGGACCACTTTTAAAAACCGAAAAATTTGGCACGGTGCCCCCCTTTTCCGGGGGCCCCTCGTTTTGGGGTTTTCAGGAGCCCCCGGCCCCTCCCCCACGGGCCCCCCCAAACAAAAACCCCCCTTTTTTTCCCCGGAAAAAAACCCCCCCCTTTTTGGCTGGAATTGAAACCATTGGGTTTAAAAACCCCCCCACTGGACTGGGCCACCTTTCATCGGGAAAACCCTCCGCTATTTGGTTTTTCGGAGCCACCGGGCCCCCACTCCCCCCACCCCCCCAAAAAAAACCCGGCCCCCCTTTCCCCCGGGGAAAAAAACCACCCCCCCCGCTTCGGGCTGGCAATTGCAGGGGCCACTTCCCCTTTCAAAAACCCGCCCGGGGGACGGGGGCCCCCTTTTCACCCGGGGGAACCCCGGTTGGATTTTTGACCAGCCGGCCCCCCACCCCCCCCCCCCAAAAAAACCCCTTTTCCCCCGGAAAAAAACTAACCCCCCCCTTTTCGGGGTGGAAATTGCGGGAACCACTTTTTTAAAAAACCCCCCAAATTGCACGGGCCCCCTTTCATCGGGGAACCACCGCTACTGGATTTTCAGGACCCAAACCCCCCCCCTTTTCCCCCCCCCGGCCCCCAAAACCCCAAAAAACCCCCCCCCTTTTTCCCGGAATTAAAACTGACCTGCCCATCTTGGCGGGCGTTTGGGGGGGGCCCTTTGGCCCCTTAAAAAGCCCCAAATTTTGGGAGGTTTCCCCCTTTTTAATTGGGAACCCCCCGCTATGGGGGTTTTTTTAGACCAGCCGGCCCCCCCCCCAAAAACCCCCAAACCCAAACCACGCCCTTTTCCCTGGCAAACAAAACTCACCCGCCCCGCTTCTGGCTGCATGATTGCAGGAGCCACTTCCCACTATCAAACCATCCCTGACTGGCACTGGTGCCACCTATCATCTGGGAAGCACCTGTGCATCGTGGATTTTCAGGAGCCAGCCGGCCACTCCCAGCCACAGCCCCCAAACACAAACCACGCCCTTTTCCCTGGAAGTAAAACGACCTGCCCGTTACATCTGGCTGGCAGATTGCAAGCCACTTTGCCTCTATCAATCCAGCCCGACTCGGCACTGGAGCCACCTTTTCATCTGGAACGCATCTGCTTATCGTGGATTTTTCAGGAGCCAGCCGGCCATTACCCAGCCACAGGCCCCCGAACACAAACACGGCCCTTTTCCCAAGGCAAAAAAACTCACCCACCCGCTTCTGACTGGCAGATTGACAGGACCACTTGCCTCTTATAAAACAAAAACATCCCGTGACTCGACAGTGTGCCACCTTTCATCTAGGGAACCATCCTGCGTATCGTGGATTTACATGAGCCACCGGCCACTCCAGCCACAGGCCCCCGAACACAAACCACGGCCCTTTTCCCTGGCAGAACAAAACTCACCCGCCCGCTTCGGCTGCAGATTGCAGGAGCCCTTCCCTCTAACAAACCAAGCCTGACAGGGCACTGTTTGCCCACCTTTCATCTGGTAAGCACCAGTGCATCGTGGGATTTTCAGGAGCCAGCCGGCCACTCCAGCCACAGTGCCCCCAAACACAAACCACGGCCCTTTCCCTGGTAATTAAAACTTGACCCTGCCCACATCTGGCTGGCAGATATGCATGGAGCCACTTGTCCTCTTATCAAACCAGCCCGACCACGGCACTGTGCCACTTTCATCTGTGAACGCATCCTGCGTATCGTGGATTTTCAGGAGCCTATCCGGCCACCACCCAGCAAAGCCCCCCAAACACAAACTACCGCCCTTTTTTTTTTTTTATTTTATTTTCCCAGCAAACAAAACTTACCCACCCCGCATCTGGCAGGCAGATTGCAGGAGCCACATCTCTATCAATCCACCCGACTTGGCACATGTGCCACCTTGGGTCGGGAGCCATCCATCGTATTGTGTATTTTTCATGAGCAGCCGGCCACTCCCAGCCACAAGTCCCCAAAAATAATAGCTACGCCCTTTTCCCTGAAGTAAACCGTACCTGCCATCATACTGGCTGGCACATTGCACAGCCACTAGGTAGGTGGGCGGGGTCAGAACCTGTCCTAGGCTTGGCATCGTGTTGCGCACCTTACATCTGGGAACCGATCCTGCGTATCGTGGGATTTTCAGAGCCAAGCCGGGCCACTCGCCAGACAGCAGCCCGACCGAATAAAAACCACGATTGCCCTTTTCCCTGGCAGAACAAAATTCACTACTACCGCCCGGTGTTAAAACCACATTCCTCAATCCTTCTTCCCACATACCCACACACCCCCCATCCCGCCACTCCCCAGTGTTTGCCCCCTTTACCACTGGGAAGACCTGGAACCTGCGTAATCAAGGGATATACAGGAGCCAGCCTTCCACTCCCAGGCCACAGAGGCACGCCTGATACATAAACCACGGCCCTAATCCCGCGGCAAAGAGAAAGCTCACTCTCCCCGCTACTGCGTGGCAGACTGTGTCCATGATCCACTACCCCTCTATCACAAACCATCCGTACTCGACGACAGGTGCCGACTTTTCATCTGGGAACCATCCTCGTCTCTATGAGAAATTACAGGAGCCTAGCCGTGCCACACCCAGCCCACAGGCCCCCAAACAAAAGATACAACCGGCCCTTTTCCCCTGGAAGTAAAACTGACCTGTCCGTCGTCATTGTGCTGGCAGATTGCAGGAGGCCTACTAGCCTCTCTCAATCCAGCCCGTACATGGCAAAGGTGCACCCCATTCTATCTGGAACCATCCGTGCGAAACGTGGATTTTCAGGAGTCCAGCCCTTCCACTCCCAGCCACAGGCCCCCAAACACAAACTAAACGGCCCTTTTTCCCTGGAAGTAAAACTGACCTGCGTAGTCTATCTGGCTGGCAGTTTGCAGGAGCCAATTGCCTCTATCAATCCAGCCGACACGGCTATCTGGTGCCACCTCTCATCTGGGAACCATCCTGCTTATCGAGGAATTATCCAGGAGTCCAGCCCGGGCCACACACCACCACAGGCCCCCCAAAAAAAACCACGTCCCCTTTCCCTGGCAAACAAAACTTT
The DNA here is from genome assembly GCF_028769735.1 of Zonotrichia leucophrys gambelii. Taxonomy (NCBI): domain Eukaryota; kingdom Metazoa; phylum Chordata; class Aves; order Passeriformes; family Passerellidae; genus Zonotrichia; species Zonotrichia leucophrys. Next base: position 3,390 of record NW_026993917.1, read on the forward strand.
CCCACCCTCCCTCGCTTCTGGCTGGGCATATTGCAGGATCCACTTCCCCATAACAAACCACCCGACTCGGCACTGGTGGCCACCTCTTCATATGGCATGGGAAGCCATCCTGCGTATCGTTGGAAATTCATGACCGTCCGCCACTCCGCAGCCCCATGTCCCCCGAACACAAACCACGGCCGCTTTCCCTGGCAAACAAACTAACCCACCCCGCTTGACCTGGCTGGAAAGATTGCAGGATCTCGACTTGCACTAACAAACTCACCCCGACTCGACACGGGTGACACCTTTCATCTGGAATCCATTCAGGGCGAATCGTGTATTGTTGCAGGAGCCATCCGGCCATCCCACCCTCAGGCCCCCGAACACGAAAGTAACGTCCCTTTTTCCCCCTGTAATTAAAAACTGACCAGCCCATCTTCTGGCTGGCAGATTGTAGGAACAACTTGGCTCTCTCAAACAGGCCCAACTTGCACAGGTGCCACCTTTCATCTGTGAACCATCCATGCGTATCGTGGATTTTCAGGAGCCAGCCGGCCACTCCATCACAGACCCCCGAACACAAACCACAGGGCCCTTTTTCTCCCTGGCAAACAAAACTCACGCCTCCCCGCTTGCTGGCTGGCCATCAAATGCACTAGCCACTTACCCTCAATCAAACCAGCTTACAGGTGCACTAGGTAGCCACCTTTCATCTGGGAACCATCCTGCGTATCGTGGATTTTCAGTAGCCAGCCGTCCACACCCATCCACAGGCCCCCGAACACAAACCACGGCCCTTTACCTCATGGAAGTAAAACTGACCTGCCCCGTCATCTGGCTGGCATATAGCCAGAGCCACTTGCCGTCTATCAATACCACCCGACTTTGGCAAATGTGCCACCGTTTTCAATCTGGGAACCATCCTGCTTAAAACGTGGGATTTTCAGGAGCCAGCCTGCCACTCACCAGTCCACAGGCCCCCGAACAAAAACCACTGCCCATATCCCATGAGAAACAAAACCACCCGCCCCGCTTATGGCAATGGCAGAATGCAAGAGTCCACTTCCCCATAGTGCAACAACCAGCCCGACTCGGCACTGGTGCACCTTGTCATCTGGAACCATTCTCTGCGTATCGAGGATTTTCATGAGCCAGCCGGCCACTCCCAGCCGACAGGCCACCGGCCACAAACCACGGCCCCATTTCCCTGCAAACAAAGACTAACCCACGCGCCGCTAGCAGCTGGAAGATTGCAGGAGCCACTTTGACTCTAACAAACCAGCCCGACTCGACACTGTGCCACCTTTCAAGCTGTGAACCAATCCTGCTAATCGAGATAGTTCAGGATCCAGCCGGCCACTCCCAGCCACAGGCCCCCAAAACACAAAGTACTGCCCCTTTCCCTGGAAAACAACCCAGACGCATCCCATCATCTGGGCAGCATGAAAGCATTGAAACCCCACTAGGCACTCTCCAAGCAGCCCGAACTTTGGCACTTTAGCCACCTATGTCCATATCAGTTAACCAACCAGCGTAAGACGATATATGCATGAGCCATCCGGCCACTCCCAGCCACAGGCCCCCAAACACAAACTACCTGTCCCTTTATCCCCCCAGGACAACCCAACTCCCCGCCCCTGTCACTTGCAGGTCCGGCAATCAGTAGCCACTTGCCTCAAACACCAAACCAGCCAGACTGGGGCACAGGGGCCGACCCAAATCCAACTAGGGTAAGCACCCTTTAGCAACGAGTAAATACAGGAGCCAGCCGGTCCCCACCCAGCCACCATACCCTCCCCCACACTTCACACCTTCCCAAAACCCATTCTACCCCCATGCCCATTCCCCACCACATTTCATTCCAAATCCTCCTCATGCCAATTACAAACCCTCCAACCACCTAATTCCCAGTTTTAGCCGGCCCTAACCAACAGTTCAACCAACCCACTGACACCATTAAATACCGGCTCCGCGTCCGTGTCCCACCCCGCCACCGCCCCCCAACCCCCCACATCCGTCCCAAGAACCCCATGACGACCCCCTTCTCGATCAAGTCGATACCATCATCATTCGGGCTTCATATCCATTAGCCGATTCCTAAGCTTCACACACTCCACCCTCCCGACGCACTGCCCATTTTCCCCCAAACCACATTGCCCCCACCTTTCTTCTCTATGGACATTAACCGGCTCCATCCCGTTCCCCACCCCCGCCACAGTCCGCCCGCCCCACACCTCATAACTCCCAATATTCCCATGTTCAAACACAACAAACCCCCTGCGTGGGTCCCGGGCTTCACTATGGCCTTCCTCAAGTGTCCTTCTCCGCCAAGCCCACATCACAACCCCATCCCTCCAATTCTCCCATTAGCCTTTCCCTAATGTGACTGGGAAGCCAACCAGCGAAATGTGGAATTTTATCAGGAAGCCAGCCGGCCACTCCCAGCCACAAGACCCCAAAAAAAATCTACGGCCCTTATGTCCCTCCGCGTGAATACCCCCGTTCCCATCCCCGATCCACAGGCTTTCCCAAAGCATCATTCCACAATGAAAAGAACACACCAGAGCTCAAGCTAGGGTCACAGGTGCCCACCAAACAACATTGTACCCCATTCCTTCGGGTATCATGAGTATTATCGATTGAGCCAGCCGGGCCACAGCTCCCCTTACACAGCCCTACCGAAAACAAACCACGGCCCATTACCCCCTGGCAAACACAGTTCACCCTCCCTGATTTTAGCAGGCAGATTGCAGGAGCCACTTCCCGTCACTCACCCCAGCCCGACTCTACACTGGAGGCCATCCAATCAACAGGGAACCAAACCTGCCTTATTCAAGGATTATACAGTATCCAGCGCTCCACTGGACCCAGCCACATGCCCCCGAAACGAAACCACCACTGGGCCCTTGTACCCCCCATTGCACCGACCCACACGCCTCTCTTCCCGGCAACATGCATGCATCCAGGCAGTATGCCACACCCACAAAGCCCAAAACCCCACCCGCCACTACACAGGTGGCCACTAATTCATCAGGTGACAGCCAACCAGTCTAATCGTTTATAATATCAGGAGCCATCCTCCACTCAGCCACAGGCCCCCACAACAAATACAACCGGTCCCAATTATCCCATGCCTACCCCCATTCCCATAGCACCGTACTTCAGGCAGTGCCTGAAATGTCAGTGAGCCTCACTTGCCTCTACAATCCACCCGACTTGGGGCAATTGTGCCACCTTTCAACTGGGAACCATCCTGCGTATCGTGGATTTTCAGGAGCCAGCCGGCCCCTCCCAGCCACAGCCCCCAAACAAAACACGGCCCTTTCCCGGAAGTAAACTGACCTGCGGGCACCGGGTGGAGATTTTCGACCAATTTCCTCATCAATCCGCCCACTGGCACTGGGGCCACCTTTCATCGGGAACCATCCTGCGTAGTGGTTTTCAGGAGCCACCCCACTCCCGCCACGGGCCCCAAAAAAAACCACGGCCCCCCTTTCCCTGGCAAAAAACTCACCCGCCCCCTTTTTGGGTGGGAGATTTCAGGGGCCACTTCCCAATCAAACCCCCCCCTGGCACGGGGCCCCTTTCATCTGGGAACCTCCCGCGTATCTGGATTTTTAGGGGGCCAGCCGCCCCTCCCCCACAGGCCCCCCAACAAAACCAGGCCCTTTTCCCCCGGAAAAAAAACTAAACCCCCCGCTTTTGGAAAATTGCGGGGCCACTTACTCTCAAACCCGCCCACCGCACTGGTGCAAAATTTCATCGGAAACCCTTCTGCGTTCGTGGATTTTCAGGACCAGCCGCACTCCCCCCAGGGGCCCCCAAAAAATACGGGCCCTTTTCCCTGAAAAAAACTGCCTCCCCTTTTGGCTGGGAGATTGCAAACCACTTGGGCCCCTTTAAAAACCCCCCAAATTGGGACGGTGCCACCTTTCATCTGGGAAAACCCTCCTCTACGTGGGTTTTTAGGAGCCGCCGCCCCTCCCCCCACAGGCCCCCAACACAAAACCCCGGCCCCTTTTCCCCCGGCAAACAAAATTACCCCCCCCTTCTGGGTGGGAGATTGCAGAGCCACTTCCCCCTATCAAACCAACCACGGGGACGGGGGCCCCTTTCATCTGGGAACCATCTGCGATCTGGATTTTAAAGGGGCCCCGGGCCCCTCCAGCCACAGGCCCCCCAAACAAAACACGCCCTTTTCCCCTGGAATAAAAGACCTGCCCTCATCTGGGGGCAGATTGCAGGGCCACTTGCCCCTATCAAACCCCCCCCCACTTGGAAGGTGCCACCTTTCATCTGGGGAAACCCTCCTGCTTTTTTCGTGGATTTTCAGGGGCCCCGGGGCCCCTCCCACCACAGGCCCCCAAAAAAACAGGCCCCTTTTTCCCGGGGAAAAAACTACCCCGCCCGCTTCCGGCTGGCAGATTGCAGGGGCCACTTGCCTCTATCAAACCAGCCTGACTGGCACTGGGGCCACCTTCATCTGGGAAGCACCCTGTGCATCGTGGGTTTTCAGGAGCCAGCCGCCATCCCCGCCACAAGTCCCCAAAAAAATCTACGGCCCCCTTTTCCCTGGAAGTAAAACTGACCTGCCCATCATCTGGCTGGCAATTGCAGCAGCTACTTGGTAATATCAAACCGTCCAAATTGGCACTGGGGCCACCTTACATCTGGGGAAACCCTCCCGCGTATCCTGGATTTCAGGAGCCAGCCGGTCACTTCCCCGCCCAGGCCCCCCAAACACAAACTACGGCCCTTTTCCCTGGAAGTAAAAATGACCTGCGTGTCATCTGGCTGGGAGATTGCAGGAGCCACTTGCCTCATCAATCAGCCCACTCGGCACTGGTGCCACCTTTCATCTGGGGAAACCCTCCTGCGTATCGTGGATTTTCAGGAGCCAGCCGCCACTCCCGCCAAGGCCCCAAACAAAACACGCCTTTTCCTGGCAAACAAAACTTACCCACCCCTTCTGGCAGGCAGATTGCAGGGGCCACTTGCCTCTTACAAACCACCCACTTGGCACAGGTGCCACCTTGGTCCTGGAGCCACCAGCGTATGTGGATTTTTAGGAGCCAGCCGGCCACTCCCAGCCACAAGTCCCCAAAAATAATCTACGGCCCTTTTCCGGAAGTAAAACGGACCTGCCCTCAAACTGGCTGGCACATTGCAGCAGCCACTTGGTAATTCAAACTGTCCAATTTGGGACTGGGCCACCTTACATCTGGGAACCCTCCTGGTATCGGGTTTTTTAGGAGCCACCGGGCCCCCCAACACGCCCCCCGAAAAAAAAAACCACGCCCCTTTTCCCTGGCAAACAAAAAACCCCCGCCCGTTTTAGTAGATTGCAGGAGCCCCTTCCCTATCAAACCAGCCCCACTCGACACTGGTGCCAACCTTTCATCTGGGGAAACCCTCCCGGTATCATGGGTTTTTGGGGCCAGCCGCCACTCCCACCACAGGACCCGAAAAAAACCACGCCCTTTTCCTGGAAGAAAACACTCCCCCCCCTTTTGGGTGGCAGATGCGGACCCCCTTCCCCTATAAACCAGCCCGACCGACCGGGGCCCCCTTTTCTGGGAACCCCCCGTATGTGGATTTTAGGAGCCACCGGCCACTCCCAGCCCCCCAGGGGGCCCCCAAAAAAAATACCGCCTTTTCCCTGGGAAATAAAACTGACCTGCCTTCCCGGCTGGGAATTTCAGGACCACTTGTCTATCAACCGCCCACTTGGGTGGTGCCCCCTTTCATTGGAACCATCCTCTTCGGGGTTTTTAGGGGCCAGCCGCCCCTCCCCCCACGGCCCCCAAACCAAACTACGGCCCTTTTTCCCCGGAAGTAAAATGCCCCCGTGTCATTCTGG
>NW_026993918.1:0-9227 GCF_028769735.1 Zonotrichia leucophrys gambelii
CATCCCCCCACTTGGCACTGTGCCACCTTTTATCTGGGAACCATCCTGCGTATCGTGGATTTTCAGGAGCCAGCCGCCACTTTCCCCGCCACAGGCCCCCGAACACAAACCACGGCCCTTTTCCCTGGAAAAAACTACCTCCCTCATCTGGCTGGCAGATTGCAGGAGCCACTTGCCTCTATCAAACCACCCGACTCGGCACTGTCCACCTTTCATCTGGGAACCATCCTGCGTATCTGGATTTTCAGGAGCCAGCCGGCCACTCCCAGCCACAGGCCCCCGAACACAAACTACGGCCCTTTTCCCTGCAAACAAAACTGACCACCCCGCTTCTGGCTGGCAGATTGCAGGAGCCACTTGCCTCTATCAAAACAGCCCGACTGGCACTGTGCCACCTTTCATCTGGGAACCATCCTGCGTATTGTGGATTTTCAGGAGCCAGCCGGCCACTCCCAGCCACAAGTCCCGAAACAAATACTACGGCCCTTTTCCCTGGAAGTAAAACTGACCTGCCCATCTATTGGCTGGCAATTGCAGAGCCACTTGTACTATCAACCAGCCCGACTCGGCACTGGTGCCACATTCATCTGGGAACCATCCTGCGTATCGTGGATTTTCAGGAGCCAGCCGGCCACTCCCAGCCACAGGCCCCCGAACACAAACTACGGCCCTTTTCCCTGGAAGTAAAACTGACCTGCCCGTCATCTGGCTGGCCGATTGCAGGAGCCACTTGCCTCTATCAAACCAGCCCGACTTGGCACTGGTGCCACCTTTCATCTGGGAACCATCCTGCGTATCGTGGATTTTCAGGAGCCAGCCGGCCACTCCCAGCCACAGGCCCCCGAACACAAACCACGGCCCTTTTCCCTGGCAAAGAAAACTACCCGCCCGCATTCTGCTGGCAATTGCAGGAGCCACTTGCCTCTATCAATCCAGCCCGAACTTGGCACTGGTGCCACCTTTCATCTGGAACCATCCTGCGTATCGTGGATTTCAGGAGCCAGCCGCCACTCCCAGCCACAGCCCCCAAACACAAACTACGGCCCTTTTCCCTGTGAAGAAAACTGACCTGCCCGTCATCTGGCTGGCAATTGCAGGAGCCACTTGCCTCTATCAATCCAGCCCGACTTGGCACTGGTGCCACCTTTCATCTGGGAACCATCCGCGTATCGTGGATTTTCAGGAGCCAGCCGGCCACTCCCAGCCACAGGCCCCCAACACAATACTACGGCCCTTTCCTGGAATAAAACAGACCTACCCGTCTTCTGGCTGCAGATTGCAGGAGCCACTTGACTCTATCAAACCACCCATTGGCACTGGTGCCACCTTTTCATCTGGGAACATCCGCTATCGTGGATTTTCAGCCCGCCAGGCCACTCCCAGCCACAGGCCCCAAAAAACAAACTCGGCCCTTTCCCTGGAATTAAAACGGGCCTGCCCATCTTCTGGCTGGCAGATTGCAGGACCCCTTGGTCCTTCCAAACCAGCCCACTTGGCACGGAGCCACTTTTTCATCTGGGAACCATCCTGCGTAACGTGATTTTTTAGGAGCCAGCCGCCACTCCCACCACAGGCCCCCAAACACAAACTACGGCCCTTTTCCCGGAAACAAAATAACCCTCCCCTTCTGGCTGGCAGATTGCAGGAGCCACTTCCTCTTCAAACCAGCCTGACTGCACGGGCACCTTCCTCTGGGGCCATCCGCGTTGTGGGTTTTCCGGACCACCGGGCCACTCCCAGCCACACCCCCCCAAAAAAAACCACGGGCCCCTTTTCCCCCGGAATAAAACTGACCTGCCCTCATCTGGGTGGGGAATTTCAGAGCCACTTGTTTTTCAAAACCCCCGACTGCACTGGTCCACCTTTCATCTGGGGAAACCCCCTGCTATCGTGGGTTTTTTAGGAGCCACCGGCCACTCCCGCCACAGGCCCCCGAACACAAACCACGGCCCTTTTCCCTGAAAAAAACTAAACCACCCCCCTTTTGCTGGCCGATTTCAGGGGCCACTGCCTCTACAACCACCCGATTGCCTGGTGCCCCCCTTGGGGCGGGGGCCATCCCGAAAATTTGGGTTTTCAGGGCCACCGGCCCCTCCCGCCAAAACCCCCAAAACCCCCCCTTTTTTTCCCCCAAAAAATACCCCCTTTTCCCGGGCCCCAATTTCACCCACTTGGGTTTTAAAACCCCCAAATCCCTTCCCCCACGGGGCCCCGCCCCTTTTTTAGGGCCCCCCATCGGCCCCCAAAAGGCCCCCCCCCCAAAAACCCCCCCTTTTTTTTAAAAAAAAACCCTATCCCCCCTTTTTTCAAACCCCCCCCCAAAAGGGCCCCGGGCCCGAAATTTTTAAGGGGGAACCCCCTTCGGGTTTTTTTAAACACCCCCCCCCTCCCCCCAAAAAAACCAACCCCCCTTTTCCGGGGGTTAAAAACCTGGCCCCCCCCCGAAGGAGGCCCCTTCCCTAAAAAATTTTTTTTTTTTTTTTTTTTTTTTTTTTTTTTTTTTTTTTTTTTTTTTTTTTTTTTTTTTTTTTTTTTTTTTTTTTTTTTTTTTTTTTTTTTTTTTTTTTTTTTTTTTTTTTTTTTTTTCCCCCCCCCCCCCCCCCCCCCCCCCCCCCCCCCCCCCCCCCCCCCCCCCCCCCCCCCCCCCCCCCCCCCCCCCCCCCCCCCCCCCCCCCCCCCCCCCCCCCCCCCCCCCCCCCCCCCCCCCCCCCCCCCCCCCCCCCCCCCCCCCCCCCCCCCCCCGGAGGGCACCTCCCAAAAAACCCTTCCATTTGGCCCCCGTTTAAATTTAGACCAGGATCCCCCTCCCAAAAATTCCCTTTCCTGGAAAACGACTGCCCCGGCCGGCACTTCAGCGCCCAAATCAACCGCCCAACCCAAAAGGGCCCTTTCTGGAAAAACCTCGTCTGGATTTTAGGAGCCCGCCCTCCCCCAGCCCAAACCGGGCCTTTCCTGGAAAAAACCCTGCCTTTTTTTTTTTTTTTTTTTTTTTTTTTTTTTTTTTTTTTTTTTTTTTTTTTTTTTTTTTTTTTTTTTTTTTTTTTTTTTTTTTTTTTTTTTTTTTTTTTTTTTTTTTTTTTTTTTTTTTTTTTTTTTTTTTTTTTTTTTTTTTTTTTTTTTTTTTTTTTTTTTTTTTTTTTTTTTTTTTTTTTTTTTTTTTTTTTTTTTTTTTTTTTTTTTTTTTTTTTTTTTTTTTTTTTTTTTTTTTTTTCCCCCCCCCCCCCCCCCCCCCCCCCCCCCCCCCCCCCCCCCCCCCCCCCCCCCCCCCCCCCCCCCCCCCCCCCCCCCCCCCCCCCCCCCCCCCCCCCCCCCCCCCCCCCCCCCCCCCCCCCCCCCCCCCCCCCCCCCCCCCCCCCCCCCCCCCCCCCCCCCCCCCCCCCCCCCCCCCCCCCCCCCCCCCCCCCCCCCCCCCCCCCCCCCCCCCCCCCCCCCCCCCCCCCCCCCCCCCCCCCCCCCCCCCCCCCCCCCCCCCCCCCCCCCCCCCCCCCCCCCCCCCCCCCCCCCCCCCCCCCCCCCCCCCCCCCCCCCCCCCCCCCCCCCCCCCCCCCCCCCCCCCCCCCCCCCCCCCCCCCCCCCCCCCCCCCCCCCCCCCCGACTCGCACTGGTGCCACTTTCATCTGGGAACCATCCGCGTATCGTGATTTTCAGACCAGCCGCCACTCCCAGCCACAGCCCCCGAACACAAACACGCCCTTTTCCTGGAAAAAACTACCGCCGCTCTGGCTGGTAGATTGCAGAGCACTTCCCCTATCAACCCCACTGATGTGCCACCTTTCATCTGGGAAACCTCCGCGTATTGATTTCAGAGCCACCGCATCCACCACAGGCCCCGAACAAACAGGCCCTTTTCCTGCAAAAAACCACCCCCTTCGGCTGCAGATTGCAGGACCACTCCATCAAACACCCGATTGGCACTGGGGCACCTTCATCGGAACATCCTGTACTGGATTTTAGACCAGCCGCCACTCCAGCCACAGGCCCCAACAAACTACGGCCTTTCCTGAAAAAACGACTGCCATCTCTGTGCAGATGCAGGAGCACTGTCTTCAACCACCGACTGGCACTGGCCACTTTCACGGGGAAACCCCCGTACGGATTTCAGAGCCACCGCCACTCCCACCAAGGCCCCAAACAAACCCCCTTTCCTGGCAAAAACTCACCCCCCTCTGGCTGGCAATTGCAGAGCCACTTTATAACAGCCGACTGACTGTCCACCTTTCTGGACACCGCGATGTGATTTCAGAGCCACCCCCCCAGCCAACCCAAAAACAGGCCCTTTCCCGAAAAACTCTACCCCTCGGCTGCAATGCAGAGCCATTGTTATCCCCCAACTTGGCACTGGGCCACTTTCATCTGGAACACCTGGATCGGGATTTCGGGCCGCCGCCCTCCACCACAGGCCCCCAACACAAACCACGCCCTTTTCCTGGATAAAACTGCCGCCCTCATCTGCGCGTTTCGGGCCACTCCTCATCAACCACCCACTGCACTGTGCCACCTTCATCTGGAACCACCTGCTATCGGGATTTCAGGAGCCAGCCGCCACCCCACCAGCCCAACACAACAGCCCTTCCGGAAAAAACTTACCCCCGCTCGGGAGATTCAGGACCATTGCCCTATCAACAGCCGACTTGCATGGTGCCACCTTTCTGGGACCATCGTATTGATTTCGGGCCACCGCCACCCACCAAGCCCCAAACAACACGGCCCTTTCCTGAAAAACACCGCCCCTCTGCTCAATTGCAGAGCATTGTTATCAAACCTCACTTGCACTGCACCTTACTGGAACATCCGTATCGTGGATTTCAGGACACCGCCACTCCCACACAGCCCCAAAAATACGCCTTTTTGTTTTGGGGGGTTTGGGGGGGGGGGGGGGGGGGGGGGGGGGGGTTGTTTTTTTTCCCTGAAGAAAACGCCTGCCATCTCTGGCTGCAATTGCAGGAGCACTTGTTATCAACGCCCACTGCACTGTCCACTTTCACGGAACCATCCTGCGTGGATTTTCAGACAGCCGCACTCCCACCAAGCCCCAAAAAACTACGGCCCTTTCCCGAATAAACTGCCTGCCTCATCTGGCTGGCAATTGCAGAGCCACTTGTTTTCAACGCCCACTCGGCACTGGGCCACCTTTCTCTGGAACATCTCTATGTGGATTTCAGGACACCGCCACTCCCCACAGCCCCCAACACAAACACGCCCTTTCCCGGCAAAAAAACTACCACCCCCTTCTGCTGGAATTGCAGGAGCACTCCCCTATAACACCCGACTCGACTGGCCACCTTTATCTGGAACATCCTGGTATGTGGATTTCAGACCACGCCACCCACCACAGGCCCAAACAAACACGCCCTTTTCCCTGAAAAACACCCCCCTTCTGCTGGCGATTGAGACACTTGCCACAAACACCCGACTTGCACGGCCACTTTCATTGGACCATCCTGCATGTGGTTTTCAGAGCCAGCCGGCCACTCCCACACGGCCCAACAAACAGGCCCTTTTCCCGAAAAAACGACCTGCCTCTTGGTGAGATTGCAGAGCCCTTGCCTCTATCAACGCCACTCACTGGTGCCCTTCCTGGGAACCATCGCGTTGGATTTCAGACCAGCCGCCACTCCACACAGCCCAAAAACACGCCTTTTCCTAAAAAACACCGCCCCACTGCTGCAATTGCAGACCATTGTTATCAACCGCCCACGCACTGTGCCCCTTCTGGACCATCCGCGTATGTGGATTTTAGGAGCCACCGCCACTCCACCAAGCCCGAAAAAACAGGCCCTTTCCCTAAGAAAATACCGCCCTCGCTGCAAATTGCGAGCCACTTATCAACCGCCCACTGCACGGTGCCACTTTCATCGGAACCACTGCGTCGTGGATTTAGGGCCAGCCGCCACTCCCAGCACAGCCCCCAACACAAACACGGCCCTTTCCTGGAAAAAAAATAAAAAAAAAAAAAAAAAAAAAAAAAAAAAAAAAAAAAAAAAAAAAAAAAAAAAAAAAACCCCCCCCCCCCCCCCCCCCCCCCCCCCCCCCCCCCCCCCCCCCCCCCCCCCCCCCCCCCCCCCCCCCCCCCCCCCCCCCCCCCCCCCCCCCCCCCCCCCCCCCCCCCCCCCCCGGATTTTTAGGAGCCCGCCGGCCACTCCCACCACAGGCCCCCCGAACACAAAACCCCGGGCCCTTTCCCTGGGAAACAAAACTTAACCACCCGCTTTTGGCTGCGATTTAAAGGGGCCCCTTGCCCCTATCAACCAGCCCCACTTTGCACTGGTCCACCCTTGGGGGCTGGGACCATCCCGGTAATATGGGTTTTCGGGGCCAGCCCGGGCCCCTCCCCGCCACAATCCCCAAAAAAAATCTACGGGCCCTTTTCCCCGGAAGAAAACTGACCTGCCCCTCATCTGGCTGACATTGCAGCAGCCACTTTTGGGAAATCAAACCGCCCAACTTGGGACTGGGGCCACCTTTTTTCTGGGAACCATCCGCGAAAACGGGATTTTCAGACCAGCCGGCCACTCCCCCACAGGCCCCCCAACACAAACACGGCCCTTTTCCCTTTCAAACAAAACTAACCCACCCCGCTTCTGGCGGGAAAATTGCAGGAGCCACTTCCCTCATCAAACCAACCCCACTCGACATGGGCCACCCTTTTACTGGGAAACCCTCCGCTTCGGATTTTTAGGAGTAAGCCGCCACCCCAGCCCCAGTCCCCAAAAAAATACTACGACCCTTTTTTCCCCGGAATTAAAACAGACCTACCATCTTCGCTGGCAGATTGCAGGAGCCACTTGGGATATCAAACCACCCGACTTGGCACTGCTGCCACTTTTCATCTGGGGAACCCCCTCTATCGGTTTTCAGGAGTCAGCCGGGCCATCCCCGCCACAGGCCCCCAAAAAAATACTACGGGCCCTTTTCCCAGGAATTAAAACGCCTGCCCTCATCTGGCTGGGGATTCAGGAGCCACTTCCTCTATCAATCCACCCACTCGGCATGGGGCCACCTTTCATCTGGGAACCATCCTGCGTATTTTGGATTTTCAGGAGCCAGCCGGCCCCTCCCAGCCACAGGACCCCGAACACAAACACGGCCCTTTTCCTGGCAAACGAAAACTCATCCGCCCACTTCTGGCTGCAGATGGCAGGAGCCACTTTGTACTATCAAACCAGTCCGACTTGCACTGCTGCCACCTTTCATCTAGGAACCATCCTGCGTATCGTGGATTTTCAGGAGCCAGCCGGCCACTCCCAGCCACAGGTCCCCAAAAAATACTACGCCCTTTTCCCTGGAAGTAAAACTGACCTGCCCATCATCTGGCTGGCAGATTGCAGAGCCACTTGCCTCATATCAAACCAGCCCGACTCGGCACTGGTGCCACCTTTCATCTGGGAACCATCCTGCGTATGTGGATTTTCAGAGCCAGCCGGCCACTCCAGCCACAGGCCCCGAACACAACTACGGCCCTTTTCCCTGAAGTAAAACTGACCTGCCCGTCATCTGCTGGCAGATTGCAGGAGCCACTTGCCTCATCAACCAGCCCGACTTGGCACTGGTGCCACTTTCATCTGGGAACCATCCTGCGTATCGTGGATTTTCAGGAGCCAGCCGCCACTCCCAGCCACAGCCCCCAAACACAAACTACGGCCCTTTTCCCCAGCAAACAAAACTAAACCCCCCCGCTTTTGGCTGGCAGATTGCAGGAGCCACTTCCCTCTATCAAACCAGCCTGACCCCGGCACTGGTGGGACCTTTCATCTGGGAACCATCCTGGTATCGTGATTTTCGGAGCCACCGGCCACTCCCACCACAGCCCCCAAACAAAAACTACGGCCCTTTTCCCTGGAAGAAAACTGACCTCCCATCACCCGGCTGGCAGATTGCAGGAGCCCCCTTTCCTCTATCAATCCAGCCCGACTCGGCACTGGGACCACCTTTCATCTGGGAACCTCCTGGACTGGATTTTCAGGAGCCCGCCGGCCACCCAGCCACAGGTCCCCCAAAAAAAACCATGCCCTTTTCCCCCGGGAATAAAACGACCGCCCCTATCTGCTGCAGATTGCAGGGGCCCCTTTCCTCATCAAAACAGCCCAGCACTGTGCCACCCTTGGGGGCCATCCTGCTATTGTTGATTTTCAGGGCCAGCCGGCCCCCCCACCACAAGCCCAAAACAAACACGGCCCTTTTTCCCTGGAAAAAACACCGCCCCCTTCTGGGTGCAACTGGAGCCACTTTTATCAAAAACCGCCACTTGGACGGGGCCACTTTTATCTGGGAACCATCCCGCTAGTGGATTTTTAGGACCAGCCGGGCCCCCCCACCACAGGCCCCCGAACACAAAAACGGCCCTTTTCCCCGAAAAAACTCCCACCCCCCCTTCGGCTGGGGGTTGCAGGAGCCACTTCCTCACAAACCACCCATTGGCACTGTGCCACTTTTTATCTGGAAACCCTCCTGCATATCGTGGATTTTCAGGAAACAGCCGGCCACTCCCAGCCACAGGCCCCAACAAAAACACGGCCCTTTTCCCTGGAAGTAAAAACTGACCTGCCCGTCATCTGGCTGGCAGATTGCAGGAGCCACTTGCCTCTATCAAACCACCCACTGGACTGGTGCCACCTTTCATCTGGGAACCATCCTGCGTATCGTGGATTTTCAGGAGCCAGCCGGCCACTCCCAGCCACAGCCCCGAACAAAAACCACGGCCCTTTTCCCTGGCAAAGAAAACTACCGCCCCGCTTCTGGCTGGCAGATTGCAGGAGCCACTTGCCTCTTCAAACCCGCCCGACTCGGACTGGTGCCACCTTTCATCTGGGAACCATCCTGCGAAACGTGGATTTTCAGGGGCCAGCCGGCCACTCCCAGCCCCCAGGCCCCCAACACAAACCCCGGCCCTTTTCCCAAAAAACTGACCTGCCCTTTATCTGGCTGGCAGATTGCAGGAGCCACTTTCCTCTATCAATCCACCCGACTCGGGACTGGTGCCACCTTTCAAACTGGGGAAACCCTCCCGCGTATCGTGGATTTTCAGGAGCCACCGGCCACTCCCCGCCACAGGCCCCCAAACCCCAAACCAGGCCCTTTTCCCCCGGGAAAAAAACTACCCACCCCCTTTTGGGGGCAAAATTTAGGAGCCCCTTCCCCTATCAAACCACCCGATCGGCACTTTTGCCCCCCTTTCACGGGGAAACCCTCCTGCTATTGTGGATTTTTAAAGGGGCCAGCCGGGCCCC
>NW_026993919.1:0-9216 GCF_028769735.1 Zonotrichia leucophrys gambelii
CACTGCCCAAAATCTTTCTAGCATGTGATGCCATTTCCTTCCTGTTGTTTTCATACCTTCCTTCAGTTGAAAGGATGATACAATCTTTACATTTTGAAGATCCCTGTTAGGAAACACTATGCAAGAGGAGTCATCGCTCCCTTTTCTTCTGCCTCCTTTGTCATTTTCAGAGACTCATTTCAAATTCCTGCTAATGTCAAGAGGAATACTGAGATTACCTAGCAGGGTTGGCACTCTCAGCTGCTTTCTTCCTTCATATTGCTTCATACTGGATGTGACTTAAAGGCCTCGTTTTGTCATCTGCATTCTGCTGTGATCCAAAGCTAAATATTCCAGATGTATGAACACAAAAAGAACTGCTAGGCTTTTGCAAGAACAAGCCCAGGAGGATTTGTGTTCAATTTGATCGCTACAGCGTTTCAGAAAAAAGGAGATTGTACTGTCTTCTTGTGTACTCTCTTCTTGTGGTCTCAGGTCTTGCATGTCCTAGTGAAACAACCGGCTGTGGTGGATTTTCAGGAGCCAGCCGGCCACTCCAGGCCACAGGCCCCCAAACACAAACCACGGCCCTTTTCCCTGGCAAAAAAAACTTACCCACCCCGCTTCCGGCTGGCAGATTGCAGGAGCCACTTGCCTCTATCAAACCAGCCCGACTAGGCACTGGTGCCACCTTGGGTCTGGGAGCCATTCTGCGTATGGTGGATTTTCAGGGGCCAGCCGGCCACTCCCAGCCACAAGTCCCCAAAAATAATCTTCGGCCCTTTTCCCTGGAAGTAAAACTGACCTGCCCATCATCTGGCTGGCACATTGCAGCAGACACTTGGTTATATCAAACCTGCCCGACTGGGCACTGGTGCCACCTTGGGTCTGGGAGCCATTCAGCGTATTGTGGATTTTCAGGAGCCAGCCGGCCACTCCCAGCCACAGGCCCCCGAACACAAACCACGGCCCTTTTCCCAGGCAAAGAATACTCACCCGCACCGCTTCTGGCTGGCAGATTGCAGGAGCCACTTGCCTCTATCAAACCAGCCCGACTCGGCACTGGTGCCACCTTTCATCTGGGAACCATCCTGCGTATCGTGGATTTTCAGGAGCCAGCCGGCCACTCCCAGCCACAGGCCCCCAAACACAAACCACGACCCTTTTCCGCGTAAAACAAAACTCACCCGCCACGTTTCTGGCTTGCAGATTGCAGGAGCCACTTCCCTCTATCAAACCAGCACGACTTGGCACTGGTGCCACCTTGGGTCTGGGAACCATCCAGCGCATTATGGATTTTCAGGAGCCAGCCGGCCACTCCCAGCCACAAGCCCCAAAAACAATCTACGGCCCTTTTCCCTGGAAGTAAAACTGACCTGCCCGTCATCTGGCTGGCAGATTGCAGGAGCCACTTGCCTCTATCAAACAAGCCCGAGTCGGCACTGGTGCCACCTTTCATCTGGGAACCATCCTGTGTATCGTGGATTTTCAGGAGCCAGCCGGCCACTCCCAGCCACAGGCCCCCGAACACAAACCACGGCCCTTTCCCCTGGCAAACAAAACTCACCCGCCCCGCTTCTGGCTGGCAGATTGCAGGAGCCACTTGCCTCTATCAAACCAGCCCAACTCGGCACTGGTGCCACCTTTCATCTGGGAACCATCCTGCGTATCGTGGATTTTCAGGAGCCAGCCGGCCACTCCCAGCCACAGGCCCCGAATACAAACCACGGCCCTTTTCCCTGGCAAACAAAACTCTCCCGCCCCGCTTCTGGCTGGCAGATTGCAGGAGCCACTTGCCTCTATCAAACCAGCCCGTCTTGGCACTGGTGCCACATTTCATCTGGGAACCATCCTGCGTATCGTGGATTTTCAGGAGCCAGCCGGCCACCCCCAGCCACAGGCCCCCGAACACAAACTACGGCCCTTTTCCCTGGAATTAAAACAGACCTGCCCATCTTCTGGCTGGCAGATTGCAGGAGCCACTTGGTACTATCAAACCAGCCCGACTTGGCACGGGTGCCACCTTTCATCTGGGAACCATCCTGCGTATCGTGGATTTTCAGAGGCCAGCTGGCCACTCCCAGCCACAGGCCTTCGAACACAAACCACGGCCCTTTTCCCTGGCAAACAACACTTACCTACCCCGCTTCTGGCTGGCAGATTGCAGGAGCCACTTGCCTGTATCATACCAGCCAGACTCGACACTGGTACCACATTTCATCTGGAAACCATCCTGCGTATCGTGGATTTTCAGGAGCTAGCCGGCCACTCCCAGCCAAAGGTCCCCAAACAAATTCTACGGCCCTTTTCCCTGGAAGTAACACAGACCTGCCCATCTTCTGGCTGGCAGATTGCAGGAGCCACTTTGTACTATCAAACCAGTCGGACTTGGCACTTCTGCCGCCTTTCATCTGGGAACCATCCTGCGTATCGTGGATTTTCAGGAGCCAGCCGGCCACTCCCAGCCACAGGCCCCCGAACACAAACTACGGCCCTTTTCCCTGGAAGTAAGACTGACCTGCCCGTCATCTGGCTGGCAGATTGCAGGAGCCACATGCCTCTATCAATCCAGCCCGACTCGGTTCTGGTGCCACCTTTCATCTGGGAACCATCCTGCGTATCGTGGATTTTCAGGAGCCAGCCGGCCACTCCCAGCCACAGGCCTCCAAACACATACTACGGCCCTTTTCCCTGGAAGTAAAACTGACCTGCCCGTCATCTGGCTGGCAGATTGCAGGAGCCACTTGCCTCTATCAAACCAGCCCGACTTGGCACTGCTGCCACATTTCATCTGGGAACCATCCTGCGTATCGTGGATTTTCAGGAGCCAGCCAGCCACTCCCAGCCACAGGCCCCGAACACAAACCACGGCCCTTTTCCCTGGCAAACAAAACTCACCCGCCCCGCTTCTGGCTGGCAGATTGCAGGAGCCACTTGCCTCTATCAAACCAGCCTGACTCGGCACTGGTGCCACCTTTCATCTGGGAACCATCCTGCATATCGTGGATTTTCAGGAGCCAGCCGGCCGCTCCCAGCCACAGGTCCCCAAAAAAATACTACGGCCCTTTTCCCTGGAAGTAAAACTGACCTGCCCGTCATCTGGCTGGCAGATTGCAGGAGCCACTTGCCTCTATCAAACCAGCCCGACTTGGCACTGGTGCCACCTTGGGTCTGGTAGCCATCCAGCGTATCGTGGATTTTCAGGAGCCAGCCGGCCACTCCCAGCCACAAGTCCCCAAAAACAATCTACGGCCCTTTTCCCTGGAAGTAAAACTGACCTGCCCATCATCTGGCTGGCACATTGCAGCAGCCTCTTGGTAATATCAAACCTGCCCAACTTGGCACTGGTGCCACCTTTCATCTGGGAACCATCCTGCATATCGTGGATTTTCAGGAGCCAGCCGGCCACTCCCAGCCACAGGCCCGCAAACACAAACCACGGCCCTTTTCCCTGGAAGTAAATCTGACCTGCCCGTCATCTGGCTGGCAGATTGCAGTAGCCACTTGCCTCTATCAATCCAGCCCGACTTGGCACCAGCCACAGGCCCCAAACACAAACTACGGCCCTTTTCCCTGGAAGTAAAACTGACCTGCACATCATCTTTCTGGCAGATTGCACGAGCCACTTGGTATTATGAAACCAGCCCGACGCGGCACTGGTGCCACCTTTCATCTGGGAACCATCCTGCGTATCGTGGATTTTCAGGAGCCAGCCGGCCACACCCAGCCACAGGCCCCCAAACACAAACTACGGCCCTTTTCCCTGGCAAACAAAACTCACCCGCACCGCTTCTGGCTGGCAGATTGCAGGACCCACTTGCCTCTATCAAACCAGCCCGACTCGGCACTGGTGCCACCTTTCATCTGGGAACCATCCTGTCTATCGTGGATTTTCAGGAGCCAGCCGGCCACACCCAGCCACAGGCCCCCAAACACAAACTACGGCCCTTTTCCCTGGAAGTAAAACTGACCTGCCCGTCATCTGGCTGGCAGATTGCAGGAGACACTTGCCTCTATCAATCCAGCCCAACTTGGCACTGGTGCCACCTTTCATCTGGGAACCATCCTGCGTATCGTGGATTTTCTGGAGCCAGCCGGCCACTCCCAGCCACAGGCCCCGGAACACAAACCACGGCCCTTTTCCCTGGCAAACAAAACTCACCCGCACCGCTTCTGGCTGGCAGATTGCAGGACCCACTTGCCTCTATCAAACCAGCCCGACTTGGCACTGGTGCCACCTTTCATCTGGGAACCATCCTGCGTATCGTGGATTTTCAGGAGCCAGCCGGCCACTCCCAGCCACAGGCCCCCGAACACAAACCACGGCCCTTTTCCCTGGCAAACAAAACTCACCCGCACCGCTTCTGGCTGGCAGATTGCAGGAGCCACTTGCCTCTATCAATCCAGCCCGACTTGGCACTGGTGCCACCTTTCATCTGGGAACCATCCTGCGTATCGTGGATTTTCAGGAGCCAGCCGGCCACTCCCAGCCACAGGCCCCCGAACACAAACTACGGCCCTTTTCCCTGGAAGTAAGACTGACCTGCCCGTCATCTGGCTGGCAGATTGCAGGAGCCACTTGCCTCTATCACTCCAGCCTGACTCGGCACGGGTGCCACCTTTCATCTGGGAACCATCCTGCGTATCGTGGATTTTCAGGAGCCAGCCGGCCACTCCCAGCCACAGGCCCCCGAACACAAACCACGGCCCTTTTCCCTGGCAAACAAAACTAACCCACCCAGCTTCTGGCTGGCAGATTGCAGGAGCCACTTGCCTCTATCAAACCAGCCCGACTCGACACTGGTGCCACCTTGGGTCTGGGAACCATCCTGCGTATCGTGGATTTTCAGGAGCCAGCCGGCCACTCCCAGCCGAGGTCCCCAAACAAATACTACGGCCCTTTTCCCTGGAATTAAAACAGACCTGCCCATCATCTGGCTGGCAGATTGCGAGCGACTTGGTATGTCAAACCAGCCTGAATTGGCACTGGTGCCACATTTCATCTGGGAACCATCCTGCGTATCGTGGATTTTCAGGAGCCAGCCGGCCACTCCCTGCCACAGGCCCCCAAACACAAACCACGGCCCTTTTCCCTGGAAAAAACTGAACCCACACCCTTTGGCTGGAGATTGCAGAGCCACTTGCTTATCAAACAGCCCGACGCGACACTGGCGCCACCTTTCATCTGGGAACCATCCTGCGTATCGTGGATTTTCAGGAGCCAGCCGGCCACTCCACAGCCACAGGCCCAAAACAAATACTACGGCCCTTTTCCCTGGAACAAAAACGACTGCCCATCTTCTGGCTAGCAGATTGCAGGAGCCACTTGTCTATCAAACCACCCGACTGGCACGGTGCCACCTTTCATCTGGGAACCATCCTGCTATCGTGGATTTCAGGAGCCAGCTGGCCACTCCCAGCCACAGGCCCCAAACACAAACTACGGCCCTTTTCCCTGGAAACAAACTACCTACCCGCTTGGCTGGCAGATTGCAGGAGCCACTTGCCTCATCATCCAGCCAACTCGGCACTGGTACCACCTTCATCTGGAAACCATCCTGCGTATCGTGGATTTTCAGGAGCTAGCCGGCCACTCCCAGCCACAGGCCCAAACACAAACACGGCCCTTTTCCCTGGAAAGAATCGACCTGCCCGTCATCTGGCTGGCAGATTGCAGGACCCACTTGCCTCTATCAATCCAGCCCGACTTGCACTGGTGCCACCTTTCATCTGGGAACCATCCTGCGTATCGTGGATTTTCAGGAGCCAGCCGGCCACCCCCAGCCACAGGCCCCCGAACACAAACCACGGCCCTTTTCCCTGGAAGTAAAAACTGACCTGCCACCGTCATTCTGGCTGGCAGATTGAGGAGCCACTTGCTCTATCAATCCAGCCCGACTGCACTGGTGCCACCTTTCATCTGGGAACCATCCTGCGTATCGTGGATTTTCAGGAGCCAGCCGGCCACTCCCAGCCACAGGCCCCCGAACACAAACCACGGCCCTTTTCCCTGGCAAAAAAAACTACCGCCCGCTCTGGCTGGCAGATTGCACGAGCCACTTCCCTCTATCAAACCAGCCTGACTCGCACTGGTGCCACCTTTCATCTGGGAACCATCCTGCGTATCGTGGATTTTCAGGAGCCAGCCGGCCACTCCCAGCCGAGGCCCCCAACACAAATACTGCGGCCCTTTTCCCGGAATAAAAACAACCCCCTCATCTGGCTGGCAGATTGCAGGAGCGAATTGCTCTGTCAAACCAGCCGACTTGGCACTGCTGCCACATTGGCTCTGGGAACCATCCTGCGTATCGTGGATTTTCAGGAGCCAGCCGGCCACTCCCAGCCAAGGCCCCAAACAAAACCACGGCCCTTTTCCCTGGAAGAAAACTAACCCGCCCTCTCTGGCTGGCAGATTGCAGGAGCCAATTCCCTCTATCAAACCAGCCGAATTGGCTACTGGTGCCACATTTCATCTGGGAACCATCCTGCGTATCGTGGATTTTCAGGAGCCAGCCGGCCACTCCCAGCCACAGGCCCCAAACAGTGCCCCGAACACAAACAACGGCCCTTTTCCCTGGAAAAAACTACCCACCGCTTCTGGCTGGCAGATTGCAGGAGCCACTTGCCTCTATCAACAGCCGACTCGACTGGTGCCACCTTTCATTGGGAACCATCCTGCGTATTGTGGATTTTCAGGAGCCAGCCGGCCACTCCCAGCCACAGGCCCCAAAACAAAACACGGCCTTTTCCCTGGAAATAAAACTAACCCGCCCGCTTCTGGCTGGCAGATTGCAGGAGCCACTTGCCCTTTTCAAACCAGCCGACTCGCACTGGTGCCACCTTTCATTGGGAACCATCCTGCGTATTGTGGATTTTCAGGAGCCAGCCGGCCCTCCCAGCCACAGGCCCCAACACAAACCACGGCCCTTTTCCCTGGAAAAAAACTAACCCCGCCCCATCTTCTGGCTGGCAGATTGCAGGAGCCACTTGCCTCTATCAAACCCCCGACTGGCACTGGTGCCACCTTTATCTGGAAACCCTCCCGCGTATCGTGGATTTTCAGGAGAGCCGGGCCACTCCCCGCCACAGGCCCAAACACAAACTACGGCCCTTTTTCCCTGGAAAAAACTACTGCCCATCTGTCTGGCAGATTGCAGGAGCCACTTGGTATATCAACAGCCGACTGGCACTGGTGCCACCTTTCATCTGGGAACCATCCTGGTATCGTGGATTTTCAGGAGCCAGCGGCCACTCCCCGCCACAGGTTCCGAAAAAAACTACGGCCCTTTTCCCTGGCAAGTAAACTTGACCTGACCCGTCATCTGGTGGCAGATTGCAGGAGCCACTTGCTCTATCAATCCAGCCGACTCGGACACGGTGCCACCTTTCATCTGGGAACCATCCTGCGTATGTGGATTTTCAGGAGCAGCCGGCCACTCCCAGCCACAGGCCCCCAACACAAACTACGGCCCTTTTCCCTGGAAGTAAAACTGACCTGCCCGTCATTGCTGGCAGATTGCAGGAGCCACTTGCCTCTATCAATCCAGCCCGACTGGCACTGGTGCCACCTTTCATCTGGGAACCATCCTGCGTTCGTGGATTTTCAGGGCCACCGGCCACTCCCAGCCACAGGCCCCCGAACACAAACCCGGCCCTTTTTCCCCGGAAGTAAATTTCCCCCCGTTTTTGGGGAGATTGAGGGCCCCCTTTCCCCCTATAACCCCCGCCGGAATGGGGCACCTTTTACTGGGGAAATCCCGGTATTTGGGTTTTTAGGGCCAGCCGGCCCTCCCGCCACAGGCCCCGAAAACAAACCAGGCCCTTTTCCCCGGAAAAAAACTACCCCCCGTTTGGCTGGAATTGAGGGACTTCCCTACAACCGCCCGACCGGATGGGCCCTTTTTGGGAACCACCGGAAAGTTTTTTCGGGGCCCCCGGCCCCCCCACCCCAAAGGCCCCAAAAAAAAGGCCCCTTTTCCGGAAAAAAACCCCCGCCCTTTGGGGCAGATTTTAGGACCATTGCCTTCAAACCAGCCCGAATGGGACTGGTGCCCCCTTTCTGGAACCCCCGAAAAAAAAAAAAATGGATTTTCGGGCCACCCCGGGCCCCCCCACCACGGCCCCCGAAAAAACCCAAAACCCCGGCCCTTTTCCCTGGAAAAAACTACCCCCGCTCTGGCTGGCAGTTGAAAAGGGGGGGATTCTTATCAACCAGCCCGACCCCAAAAGGTGCCCTTTCCTTTGGGAACCTCGGTTTCGGGATTTTTGGGCCAGCCGCCACTCCCAGCCCCGGCCCCCCAACCCAAACCCCCGGCCCTTTTTCCCCCGGGGAAAAAAAAACCCCCGGCTCTGGGGCAGATTTGGGGGGGCCACTTTTTCCCCTCAATCCGCCCGACCCCCGGTGCCACCTTTTTGGGAACCATCCGGTATGTATTTTCGGAGCCACCCCCCCACTCCCAGCCACGGCCCCCACAAAAACCCCGGCCCTTTTTTCCCGGAAAAAAAATAAACCCCCCCCTTTTGGCTGGAAAAATTCAGAGCCCCCCCCCTCTACAAACCAGCCCGACTCGCACTTGGGCCATTTTAAATTTTTGGGAACCATCCGGGTATGTGGATTTTCAGGAGCCAGCCGCCACCCAGCCAAGTCCCCAAAACCAAATACTCGGCCCCTTTCCGGGAAATTTAAAAAAAGACCGCCCTCTCGGCTGCAGATGCAGGACAATTGGTACTTTTCAAAAAAGCCACTTGGGAGGGGCCACTTTCATCTGGGAACCATCCGCGTATCGTGATTTTCGGAGCCAGCCGGCCACCCCAGCCACAGGCCCAAAAAACAAACCCCGGCCCTTTTTCCTGGCAAAAAAAACTACCCCCCCGCTTTGGCTGGGAGATTGCAGGCCACTTCCTTATAAACCAGCCCGACTCGTATTTTTACCCCCCTTTTCAAATTTTTTTTGGGGGCCATCCTGGTTTGGATTTTCAGGGGGCCCGCCGGCCACTCCCAGCCACAGGCCCCCAAACAAAATTACGGCCTTTTTTCCCCGGAAAAAAAACTTTAAAACCCCGCTTTGGGGCGATTGCAGGGGCCACTTGTATCAAACCAGCCGATGCACTGGGTTTCCACGTTCATTGGGGAAACCATCCTGGTATCGTGGATTTTTCAGGGGCAGCCGGCCACTCCCACCCCGGCCCAAAAAAAAAAACTACGGGCCCTTTTTCCCCGGGAAATAAACTACCTGC
>NW_026993920.1:0-9215 GCF_028769735.1 Zonotrichia leucophrys gambelii
TTTGCAATGATGTAGCCACAAAAGACGCTGAAGACGAAGGTACGGATGTCCCCGGAGCTAAGCGCCGGTCCCGGGAACATTTCAGTCAGAAGCCGCCGCACTTTAGATGCACTGTGACCGGACAATCGCCTTTGCGCGAAGAAGCCGCCTCTTCGTCTCCGGAGCCGAGAGAGCGCTGCTTCGGAAAGTGAGAATGAAGCTGCACAACACTGGGATAGTGTGCACAGCTTGCAAACTGATAGAAAACAGTACCTTACCACTGTCCTACCTTTTCCAAACACATGAACATTCGATTGGAAGGTGTTTTACAACTTTCTTTTTCTTTTCGTGCAAAACACTCTGCAGACTTCTCTGCAACATGTAAAACACCATGGGAGATGTTTTCTAGTGCAGGCAGAGTTTTTCCTTGCCAGACATAGTGGAAAGGAATTTTTGCAATGATTAGACCACAAAAGACTAAAGAAGAAGGTACGGAGTCCCCGAGGTAAGCGCCGGTCCCGGGCACATTTCGTCAGAAGCCGCCTCACTGGAGTGCACTGTGACCGACACAATCGCCTTTGCGCGAAGAAGCCGCTTCTTCGCCTTCGGAGCCAGAGAGACCAGTAGCTTCGGAAAGTGAACAATGAGGCTGCACAACACTGGGCTAGTATGCGCAGCTTGCAAACTGATCCAAAACAGTACCTTACCACTTTCCTACCTTTTCCAAACACATGAATATTCGGTTGGAAGGTGTTTTGGACAACTTTCTTTTTCATCGTGCAAAACACTCAGCAAACTCTCTCTGCAACATGTACAACACATGGAGATTTTTTCGCCTGACCAGATTCTCCTTGCCAGACATAGTGGAAAGATTTTTGCAATGATGTAGACCACAAAAGTCCGAAAGATGAAGTACGGAGTGTCCCCGGAGCTAAGCGCCGGTCCCGGGCACATTTTGGTAGAAGCCGCCAACCCTGGAGTGCACTGGACGGTACAATCGCCTTTGCGCGAAGAAGCCGCCTCTTCGTCTCCGGGGGCCGGAGAGAGCGGCTGCTTTCGGAAGGTGAAGAATGAAGCTGCACAATACTGGGATAGTGTGCACAGCTTCCAAACTGATAGAAAACAGTACCTTACCACTCTCCTACCTTTTCCAAACACATGAACATTCGATTGAAAGGTGTTTTCAACAACTTTCTTTTTCATCGTGCAAAACACTCAGCAAACCTCTCTGCAACATGGCAAACACCATGGAGGATGTTTTCTGTGCAGGCAGAGTTTCTCCTTGCCAGACATCGTAGGAAGGATTTCTGCAATGATTTAGACCACAAAAGTAATGAAAGAAGAAGGTACGGATGTCCCCGGAGGTAAGCGCCGGTCCCGGGCACATTTCGTCAGAGGCCGCCGCACTGGAGTGCACTGTGAGCGGCACAATCGCCTTTGCGCGAAGAAGCCGCCTCTTCGTCTCCGGGGGCCGGAGAGAGCGGCTGCTTTCGGAAGGTGAAGAATGAAGCTGAACAACACTGGGATAGTGTGCGCAGCTTGCAAACTGATAGAAAACAGTACCTTACCACTTTCCTACCTTTTCCAAACACATGAATATTCGGTTGGAAGGTGTTTTGGACAACTTTGTTTTTCTTCTTGCAAAACACTCTGCAAACCTCTCCGCAACATGTCAAACACGATGGGAGATGTTTTCTGTTCAGGCACAGTTTCTCCTTGCCAGACATAGTGGAAAGGATTTTTGCAATGATGCATACCCCAAAAGACGCTAAAGAAGAAATACGGAGTTCCCCGGAGCTAAGCGCCGGTCCCGGGCACATTTCGTCAGAAGCCGCCGCACTGGAGTGCACTGTGAGCGGCACAATCGCCTTTGCGCGAAGAAGCCGCTTCTTCGCCTTCGGGAGCCGGAGAGACCAGTAGCTTCGGAAAGGTGAAGAATGAAGCTGCACAATACTGGGATTGTTTGCACAGCTTGCAAACTGATCCAAATCAGTACCTTACCACTCTCCTACCTTTTCCAAACACATGAACATTCGAGTGGAAGGTGTTTTCAACAACTTTCTTTTTCTTCCTGCAAAACACTCTGCAGACTTCTCTGCAACATGTACAACACGATGGGAGATGTTTTCAGCCCTGACCCAGATTCTCCTTGCCAGACATTGTGGAAAAAGTTTTTGCGAAGTTGGAGAGGACAAGAAACGCTAAAGACGAAAGTATGGGATTTTCCGTAGCTAGGACTGCATGAAAGCAAAAGACTGCCCTCTTCAAAAATGACAATTAGGAGGACTCGGAAAAGTACAAATCAGCCAGCCTCTTTTTTATCCCCACGAAGTTGATGGGGCAGCTATACCCCGAAAGCCTTGCCTGGCATATGAAGGAGGACAAAGCAATGTACTCGGCATGGATTTTCCTGGGGAATTTCATGCTGAACAACTTTTTCAACACCTCTGATGAATCAACTTGACTGGTAGATGAAGGGAATATTGTCTGCGTGGCCTTCAGGAAAGTTGTTTACATTTCTCTACTTGGCTGCAAGCATACATAGGGGAAGCAATAATGCAAAAGGGAGGGAACCAGTGTCTTTGAAGTGATGCTGAGTGAAAAGACAAGAGGCAGTGGGCACACACTGAAATACAGGAGATTGCCTATGAACATCACCAAATGATGTTTTACTGTGAGGGTGACAACCGCGGCACAGACTGCCCAGTAAGCTTCTGAAGCCTGGATCTTAGAAGACATTAAAAGTACACCCAGATAGAATCCCGGGCAAGAGGCTCTAGGTATCCTGCTTTAACAGGAGGGTTGGGCCTGGTGAGCCCCACTGAGCCCTACCACAGCCCTCATTCATTCTGTGTAGTGAATTCTCTTCGAGATGCATTTCAAGCACTGGCATGACAAAGTTCTGTGCAGACAGAGATCCAAATGGACATGGGATCCATGTTCCTTAAGCAGTGTTCAAGAAGAATGTAAAACTCTGGGACAAGTGTCTCTTCCCTAACTGAATCCCTTTCATGGGAAAATTCCCAGCTATAGAAAGATCTTCTGATACTCATGCTCAGGACTGACACTGGCTGAGGAAATTTCCCCCTATGTGTATCTAAGACCAGATAGGATCATCACCCAAGACTTGTCAACATAGTCACAGAAGGTCGATTGTAAAGAAGTGACAACATACATCAGAATGGCAAATATTGGTCCAAAAAATGGATTAATGAATGGGAATTATCAATTGGGTTAAAAAGAAAAATAAAGATTTGGTCTTTATTTATCAATTTCGTTGCAATATTGATAACAGAAGAAAAAGACCTCACTCTTGGACATTCTGAACTCGAAAAAGATTTTAAAAATTCGTTGTAGAAATCTATTATTATGACCACATATTCAAACAATATTAGCTGGTAAACTGTCCCAGATTTGTCTAGTTCAGTTTCCAGGGAAAAGGGCCCTGTTTTGTGTTTCCGGGCCTGGTGCTGGGAGTGGCCGGCTGGCTACTGAAAATCCACGATACGCAGGATGGTTCCCAGATGAAAGGCAGCAGAAGTGCAAGTCGGGCTGGATTTGATAGAGGAAGTGGCTGCTGCAATGTGCCAGCTAGATGACGGGCAGGTGAGTTTTAATTCCAGGGAAAAGGGCCGTAGTATTTGTTTGGGACCTGTGGCTGGGAGTGGCCGGCTGGCTCCTGAAAATCCACGATACGCAGGATGGTTCCCAGATGAAAGGTGGCACCAGTGCCGAGTCTGGCTGGATTGATAGAGGCAAGTGGCTCCTGCAATCTGCCAGCCAGAAGCGGGGGGGTAAGTTTTGTTTGCCAGGGAAAAGGGCCGTGGTTTGTGTTTGGGGGCCTGTGGCTGGGAGTGGCCGGCTGGCTCCTGAAAATCCACGATACGCAGGATGGTTCCCAGATGAAAGGTGGCACCAGTGCCGAGTCGGGCTGGATTGATAGAGGCAAGTGGCTCCTGCAATCTGCCAGCCAGATGACGGGCAGGTCAGTTTTACTTCCAGGGAAAAGGGCTGTAGTTTGTGTTTGGGGGCCTGTGGCTGGGAGTGGCCAGCGGGTTCCTGAAAATCCACAATACGCAGGATGGTTCCCAGATGAAAGGTGGCACCAGTGCCGAGTCGGGGTGGTTTGATAATACCAAGTGGCTCGTGCAATCTGCCAGCCAGATGATGGGCAGGTCAGTTTTACTTCCAGGGAAAAGGGCCGTGGTTTGTGTTCGGGGGCCTGTGGCTGGGAGTGGCCGGCTGGCTCCTGAAATCCACGATACGCAGGATGGTTCCCAGATGAAAGGTGGCACCAGTGCCAAGTTGGGCTGGTTTGAGAGAGCAAGTGGTTCCTGCAATCTGCCAGCCAGAAGATGGGCATGTCAGTTTTACTTCCAGGGAAAAGGGCCGTAGTTTGTCTTTGGGGGCCTGTGGCTGGGAGTGGCCGGCTGGCCCCTGAAAATCCACGATACGCAGGATGGTTCCCAGATGAAAGGGGCGACAGTGCAAGTCGGGCTGGTTTGATAAGGCAAGTGGCTCCTGCAATCTGCCAGCCAGATGACGGGCAGGTCAGTTTTATTCCAGGGAAAAGGGCCGTAGTTTTGTTTGGGACCTGTGGCGGGAGTGGCCGGCTGGCTCCTGAAAATCCACGATACGCAGGATGGTTCCCAGATGAAAGGTGGCACCAGTGCCGAGTCGGGCTGGTTGATAGAGGCAAGTGGCTCCTGCAATCTGCCAGCCAGAAGAGGGGCGGTAGTTTTTTTCCAGGGAAAAGGGCCGTGGTTTGTGTTTGGGGCCTGTGGCTGGGAGTGGCCGGCTGGCTCCTGAAAATCCACGATACGCAGGATGGTTCCCAGATGAAAGGTGGCACCAGTGCCGAGTCGGGCTGGATTGATAGAGGCAAGTGGCTCCTGCAATCTGCCAGCCAGATGACGGGCAGGTCAGTTTTACTTCCAGGGAAAAGGGCCGTAGTTTGTGTTTGGGGGCCTGTGGCTGGGAGTGGCCGGCTGGCTCCTGAAAATCCACGATACGCAGGATGGTTCCCAGATGAAAGGTGGCACCAGTGCCGAGTCGGGCTGGTTTGATAGATACAAGTGGCTCTGCAATCTGCCAGCCAGATGATGGGCAGGTCAGTTTTACTTCCAGGGAAAAGGGCCGTGGTTTGTGTTTGGGGGCCTGTGGCTGGGAGTGGCCGGCTGGCTCCTGAAAATCCACGATACGCAGGATGGTTCCCAGATGAAAGGTGGCACCAGTGCCGAGTCGGGCTGGTTTGATAGAGGAAGTGGCTCCTGCAATCTGCCAGCCAGAAGCGGGGCGGTGAGTTTTTTTGCCAGGGAAAAGGGCCGTAGTTTTGTTTCGGGGGCCTGTGGCTGGGAGTGGCCGCTGGCTCCTGAAAATCCAACCAGATGGTCGGAAAGGTCAGTTCCAGGAAGGGCTGTGTTTGGGATGGCTGGATGCCGGCGCCAAAATCATACGGGTGTTCAACCCAAGGGAAAGGGCCGTAGTTGTTTGAGGACCGTGGCTGGGATGCCGGCGACGAAAATCATTTAGCAGGAAGGTGCAAGTGTTGGTGGCTTGTGAGTGGCGGGTCTGAAAGCAAGTGGCGAATTCCAGAGAAGGGGAGTGGTAAGTTTTGTTTGACAGGGAAGGGCGTGATTGTGCGGCTGGGGGAGTTGCGTGCCCTGAAAAGCCGTGTAGGATGGTTCCGTGGAAGTGGCCGCGTCCGAATCGTAAGTGGTTAGATGAAGTGGCCCATGCCAGCGCGATGGAGGAAGTTTTCTTCCAGGAAAAGCCGTAGATTGTTGGGTCTTGCCGGAAGGCCGGTGGTCTGAAAATCCGGAAGCGGATGGTTCCCAGATAAAGACCAGTGCACGGATTGATAGAGGCAAGTGCCTGCATTTGCAGAGAAGGGGGCTGAATGTTGCCAGGAAGGGCCGTGGTTTTGTTCGGGACATGGGCGGGTGGCCGGGGCCTGAAATCATGCGGATGGTTCCATGAAAGGCGGACCAGTGAAGTGGCTGCTGTGGCGGTGGCTCTGATCAGCAAGGCCGGTGCAGTTCTGCCAGGAAAAGCGGCTGTTTCGGGGGGCCTGTGGTGGGGTGGCCGGTGGCTCTGAAAATCCCGATCGCGGTCTCAAATGAAAGTGACAGTGCCAAATGGTGGTAAGACCAAGTGGGTTTCTGAATGCCAGCCAGAATGCGGCAAGAAGATTTTATTCCAGGAAAAGGCCGTATTTGGTTTGGGGCCTGTGGGGGCGCTGGCCGACCGTTAAAATCCAGAGAAGGTGGTCCCGTGCGAGAGGTTGGCAAGGCAGTGGGCTGGATATGGGACAGAGCGGCTCTGCATTCTGCTGCCAAAGGGGCGGTAGTTTTATTCCAGGGAAAAGGGCCGTGTTTGTTTGGGGCCTGTGGCTGGGAGTGGCCGGCTGGCTCCTGAAAATCCACGATACGCAGGATGGTTCCCAGATGAAAGGTGGCACCAGTGCCGAGTCGGGCTGGATTGATATGAGAAGTGGCTCCCCCCCCCCCCCCCCCCCCCCCCCCCCCCCCCCCCCCCCCCCCCCCCCCCCCCCCCCCCCCCCCCCCCCCCCCCCCCCCCCCCCCCCCCCCCCCCCCCCCCCCCCCCCCCCCCCCCCCCCCCCCCCCCCCCCCCCCCCCCCCCCCCCCCCCCCCCCCCCCCCCCCCCCCCCCCCCCCCCCCCCCCCCCCCCCCCCGGAAAAGGGCCGTAGTTTGTGTTTGGGGGCCTACGGGCTGGGAGTGGCCAGCTGGTTCCTGAAAATCCACGATACGCAGGATGGTTCCCAGATGAAAGGTGGCACCAGTGCCGAGTCGGGGTGGTTTGATAAACAAGTGGCTCCGTGCAATCTGCCAGTGAGATGATGGGGCAGGTCAGTTTTTTCCAGGGAAAAGGGCCAGTAGTTTTGTTTGGGGACCTGTGGCTGGGAGTGGCCGGCTGGCTCCTGAAAATCCACGATACGCAGGATGGTTCCCAGATGAAAGGTGGCACCAGTGCCGAGTCGGGCTGGTTTGATAGAGGCAAATGGCTCCTGCAATCTGCCATCCAGAAGATGGGCAGGTCAGTTTTGCTTCCAGGGAAAAGGGCCGTAGTATTTGTTTGGGGACCTGTGTCTGGGAGTGGCCGGCTGGCTCCTGAAAATCCACGATACGCAGGATGGTTCCCAGATGAAAGGTGGCACCAGTGCTAAGTCGGGCTGGTTTGATAGAGGGAAGTGGCTCCTGCAATCTGCCAGCCAGAAGCGGGGCGGGTGAGTTTTGTTTGCCAGGGAAAAGGGCCGTGGTTTGTGTTCGGGGGCCTGTGGCTGGGAGTGGCCGGCTGGCTCCTGAAAATCCACGTTACGCAGGATGGTTCCCAGATGAAAGGTGGCACCAGTGCCAAGACGGGCTGGATTGATAGAGGCAAGTGGCTCCTGCAATCTGCCAGCCAGATGATGGGGAGGTCAGTTTTACTTCCAGGGAAAAGGGCCGTAGTTTGTGTTTGGGGCCTGTGGCTGGGAGTGGCCGGCTGGCCCTGAAAATCCACGATACGCAGGATGGTTCCCAGATGAAAGGTGGCACCAGTGCCGAGTCGGGCTGGATTGATAGAGGGAAGTGGCTCCTGCAATCTGCCAGCTAGATGACGGGCAGGTCAGTTTTACTTCCAGGGAAAAGGGCCGTGGTTTGTGTTTGGGGACCTGTGGCTGGGAGTGGCCGGCTGGCTCCTGAAAATCCACGATACGCAGGATGGTTCCCAGATGAAAGGTGGCACCAGTGCCAAGTCGGGCTGGATTGATAGAGGCAAGTGGCTCCTGCAATCTGCCAGCCAGATGACGGGCAGGTCAGTTTTACTTCCAGGGAAAAGGCGTAGTTTGTGTTTGGGGCCTAGTGGCTGGAGTGGCCGGCTGGTTCCTGAAAATCCACGATACGCAGGATGGTTCCCAGATGAAAGGTGGCACCAGTGCCGAGTCGGGCTGGTTTGATAGAGAAGTGGCTCCTGCAATCTGCCAGCAGAGATGGGCAGGTCATTTTACTCCAGGGAAAAGGGCCGTAGTATTGTGTTTGGGGCCTGTGGCTGGAGGGGCCCGCTGGCTCCTGAAAATCCACGATACGCAGGATGGTTCCCAGATGAAAGGTGGCACCAGTGCCAAGTCGGGCTGGTTTGATAGAGGCAAGTGGCTCCTGCAATCTGCCAGCCAGATGACGGGCAGGTCAGTTTTACTTCAGGGAAAAGGGCCGTAGTTTTGTTTGGGGACCTGTGGCTGGGAGTGGCCGGCTGGCTCCTGAAAATCCACGATACGCAGGATGGTTCCCAATGAAAGGTGGCACCAGCGTGCTCGGAGTCGGGCTGGTTGATAGAGGCAAGTGGCTCCTGCAATCTGCCACCAGAAGGGCAGGTCATTTACTTTCCAGGAAATGGGCCGTAGTTATTTTTAGGGACCTGTGTGCTGGGAGTGGCCGGCTGGCCCCTGAAAATCCACGATACGCAGGATGGTTCCCAGACCAAGGTGGCACCAGTGCCAGTCGGGCTGGTTTGATATGACGAAGTGCTCCTGCAATCTGCCAGCCGAAGATGGCGGGAGAGTTTTGTTTCCGGGAAAAGGGCCGTGTTTTGTTTCGGGGGCCTTTGGCTGGGAGTGGCCGCTGGCTCCTGAAAATCCACGATACCAGGATGGTTCCCAGTGAAAGGTGGCACCAGTGCCGAGTCGGGGTGGTTTGATAATGCCAAGTGGCTCTGCAATCTGCCAGCCAGATGATGGGCAGGTCAGTTTTACTTCCAGGGAAAAGGGACCGAGTATTTGTTGGGGACCTGTGGCTGGGAGTGGCCGGCTGGCTCCTGAAAATCCACGATACGCAGGATGTTCCCAGATGAAAGGTGGCACCAGTGCCAAGTCGGGCTGGTTGATAGAGGCAAGTGGCTCCTGCAATCTGCCACCAGATGAGGGCAGGTCAGTTTTACTTCCAGGGAAAAGGGCCGTAGTATTTGTTTTGGGGCCTGTGGCTGGGAGTGGCCGCTGGCTCCTGAAAATCCACGATAACGCAGGATGGTTCCCAGATGAAAGGTGGCACCAGTGCCGAGTCGGGCTGGTTTGATATGAGGAAGTGGCTCCTGCAATCGCCAGCCAGAAGCGGGCGGTGAGTTTTGTTTCCAGGGAAAAGGGCCGTGTTTTGTTTCGGGGCCTGTGGCTGGGAGTGGCCGGCTGGCTCCTGAAAATCCACGATACGCAGGATGGTTCCCAGATGAAAGGTGGCCCCCCAAAT
>NW_026993921.1:0-9204 GCF_028769735.1 Zonotrichia leucophrys gambelii
TGCCACCTTTCATCTGGGAAACCATCCTGCGTATCGTGGATTTTCAGGAGCCAGCCCGCCACTCCCAGCCACAGGCCCCCGAACAGAAACCACGGCCCTTTTCCCTGGCAAACAAAACTCACCCTCCCGGCCTGTGGCTGGAAGATTGCAGGAGCCACTTGACTCTATCAAACCAGCCCGACTCGACACTGGTGCCACCTTTCATCTGGGAACCATCCTGCGTATTGTGGATTTTCAGGAGCCAGCCGGCCACTCCCAGCCACAGGCCCCCAAACACAAACTACGGCCCCTTTCCCTGGAATTAAAACTGACCTGACCATCTTCTGGCTGGCAGAATGCAGGAACCACTTGGCTCTCTCAAACTAGCCCAACTTGGCACTGGTGCCACCTTTCATCTGGGAACCATCCTGCGTATCGTGGATTTTCAGGAGCCAGCCGGCCACTCCCAGCCACAGGCCCCCGAACACAAACCACGGCCCTTTTCCCTGGAAGTAAAACTGACCTGCCCGTCATCTGGCTGGCAGATTGCAGGAGCCACTTGCCTCTATCAATCCAGCCCGACTCGGCACCGGTGCCACCTTTAATCTGGGAACCATCCTGCGTTTCGTGGATTTTCAGGAGCCAGCCGGCCACTCCCAGCCACGGGCCCCCGAACACAAACTACGGCCCTTTTCCCTGGTAATTAAAACTGACCTGCCCATCTTCTGGCTGGCAGATTGCAGGAACCACTTGGCTCTCTCAAACCAGCCCAACTTGGCACTGGTGCCACCTTTTATATGGGAACCATCCTGCGTATCGTGGATTTTCAGGAGCCAGCCGGCCACTCCCAGACAGAGGCCCCAGAACAAAAACCACGGCCCTTTTCCCTGGAAGTAAAACTGACCTGCGTGTCATCTGGCTGGCAGATTGCAGGAGCCACTTGCCTCTATCAATCCAGCCCGACTCGGCACTGTTGCCACCTTTCATCTGGGAACCATCCTGCGTATCGTGGATTTTCAGGAGCCAGCCCGCCACTCCCAGCCACAGGCCCCCGAACAGAAACCACGGCCCTTTTCCCTGGCAAACAAAACTCACCCTCCCGGCCTGTGGCTGGAAGATTGCAGGAGCCACTTGACTCTATCAAACCAGCCCGACTCGACACTGGTGCCACCTTTCATCTGGGAACCATCCTGCGTATTGTGGATTTTCAGGAGCCAGCCGGCCACTCCCAGCCACAGGCCCCCAAACACAAACTACGGCCCTTTCCCTGGAATTAAAACTGACCTGACCATCTTCTGGCTGGCAGAATGCAGGAACCACTGGCTCTCTCAAACTAGCCCAACTTGGCACTGGTGCCACCTTTCATCTGGGAACCATCCTGCGTATCGTGGATTTTCAGGAGCCAGCCGGCCACTCCCAGCCACAGGCCCCGAACACAAACCACGGCCTTTTCCCTGGAAGTAAAACTGACCTGCCCGTCATCTGGCTGGCAGATTGCAGGAGCCACTTCCCTCTATCAATCCAGCCCGACTCGGCACCGGTGCCACCTTTAATCTGGGAACCATCCTGCGTTTCGTGGATTTTCAGGAGCCAGCCGGCCACTCCCAGCCACGGGCCCCGAACACAAACTACGGCCCTTTTCCCTGGAAGTAAAACTGACCTGCCCGTCATCTGGGTGGCAGAGTGCAGGAGCCACTTGCCTCTATCAAACCAGCCCGACTTGGCACTGGTGCCACCTTTCATCTGGGAACCATCCTGCGTATCGTGGATTTTCAGGAGCCAGCCGGCCACTCCCAGCCACAGGCCCCCGAACACAAACCACGGCCCTTTTCCCTGGCAAACAAAACTCACCGCCCCGCTTCTGGCTGGCCGATTGCAGGAGCCACTTGCCTCTATCAATCCAGCCCGACTCGGCACCGGTGCCACCTTTCATATGGGAACCATCCTGCGTATCGTGGATTTTCAGGAGCCAGCCGGCCACTCCCAGCCACAGGCCCCGAACACAAACCACGGCCCTTTTCCCTGGCAAACAAAACATAACCCCCCCGTGCTGTGGTGTGTTCTTAAGTTCGTTAGTTTGCTCCCCCCATTTTCTGTATTACTTCCTGCTGCTACCCTGCCAGTTATGTTGCTATGGAAATGAAACTGCTCCTCCCTTGGTTTCTCTTATAAAGTGAAAGTTGATTCCTCCTTGGGGTCAGTCAATCACTCTTTTTCTCCTCCCAGGTTTCGAGAATTTTCCTTTCTCTGGGAGGTATGGTTGGCTGTAGCCCCGGAGCCCCTCCTATGATTTATAACAGTTGGTTACTTTGGTATATCAGTTATGTTTCGTACCTCCAAATATGTATTTCTATTGGATAGCCGGGTTTCCCTGCCTTCTTCCCCCCTTTTCCCTTAAAACCCTCTCCTGCCCCTTGTTCGGGGCCATTTGCTGGGTGTTTTTCCCCTCTTTGTTGGTTCTTCTGTAATAAACCGACAGTTTAACCCCAGCAAGTGGTCGCCTCCTGACTCGTCTCTCACCGCGCTGCTCCGAGCTATCCCCCAGCTCAGCCCGAGGCCAAAGCCGCCGAGGGGGTCTGTTTTCTGATGCGCAGGGGCCCTGGCCTTCGCCCCTCAACAGATAGACGGATTCCAGGGCCGTTCACGCCCCCGCGCACCCCCGCTTCTGGCTGGCAGATTGCAGGAGCCACTTGCCTCTATCAAACCAGCCCGACTTGGCACTGGTGCCACCTTGGGTCTGGGAACCATCCTGCGTATCGTGGATTTTCAGGAGCCAGCCGGCCACTCCCAGCCACAGGCCCCCGAACACAAACCATGGCCCTTTTCCCTGGCAAACAAAACTCACCCGCCCCGCTTCTGGCTGGCAGATTGCCGGAGACACTTCCCTCTATCAAACCAGCCCGACTTGGCACTGGTGCCACCTTTCATCTGGGAACCATCCTGCGTATCGTGGATTTTCAGGAGCCAGCCGGCCACTCTCAGCCACAGGCCCCCGAACACAAACCACGGCCCTTTTCCCTGGCAAACAAAACTCACCCGCCCCGCTTCTGGCTGGCCGATTGCAGGAGACACTTCCCTCTATCAAACCAGCCCGACTCGGCACTGGTGCCACCTTTCATCTGGGAACCATCCTGCGTATCGTGGATTTTCAGGAGCCAGCCGGCCACTCCCAGCCACAGGCCCCCAAACACAAACCACGGCCCTTTTCCCTGGCAAAGAAAACTCACCCGCCCGCTTCTGGCTGGCAGATTGCAGGAGCCACTTGCCTCTATCAAACCAGCCCGACTCGGCACTGGTGCCACCTTTCATCTGGGAACCATCCTGCGTATCGTGGATTTTCAGGAGCCAGCCGGCCACTCCCAGCCACAGGCCCCCGAACACAAACCACGGCCCTTTTCCCTGGAAGTAAAACTGACCTGCCCGTCATCTGGCTGGCAGATTGCAGGAGCCACTTGCCTCTATCAATCCAGCCCGACTCGGCACCGGTGCCACCTTTAATCTGGGAACCATCCTGCGTATCGTGGATTTTCAGGAGCCAGCCGGCCACTCCCAGCCACGGGCCCCCGAACACAAACTACGGCCCTTTTCCCTGGAAGTAAAACTGACCTGCCCGTCATCTGGGTGGCAGAGTGCAGGAGCCACTTGCCTCTATCAAACCAGCCCGACTTGGCACTGGTGCCACCTTTCATCTGGGAACCATCCTGCGTATCGTGGATTTTCAGGAGCCAGCCGGCCACTCCCAGCCACAGGCCCCCGAACACAAACCACGGCCCTTTTCCCTGGCAAACAAAACTCACCCGCCCCGCTTCTGGCTGGCCGATTGCAGGAGCCACTTGCCTCTATCAATCCAGCCCGACTCGGCACCGGTGCCACCTTTCATATGGGAACCATCCTGCGTATCGTGGATTTTCAGGAGCCAGCCGGCCACTCCCAGCCACAGGCCCCCGAACACAAACCACGGCCCTTTTCCCTGGCAAACAAAACATAACCCCCCCGTGCTGTGGTGTGTTCTTAAGTTCGTTAGTTTGCTCCCCCCATTTTCTGTATTACTTCCTGCTGCTACCCTGCCAGTTATGTTGCTATGGAAATGAAACTGCTCCTCCCTTGGTTTCTCTTATAAAGTGAAAGTTGATTCCTCCTTGGGGTCAGTCAATCACTCTTTTTCTCCTCCCAGGTTTCGAGAATTTTCCTTTCTCTGGGAGGTATGGTTGGCTGTAGCCCCGGAGCCCCTCCTATGATTTATAACAGTTGGTTACTTTGGTATATCAGTTATGTTTCGTACCTCCAAATATGTATTTCTATTGGATAGCCGGGTTTCCCTGCCTTCTTCCCCCCTTTTCCCTTAAAACCCTCTCCTGCCCCTTGTTCGGGGCCATTTGCTGGGTGTTTTTCCCCTCTTTGTTGGTTCTTCTGTAATAAACCGACAGTTTTACCCCCAGCAAGTGGTCGCCTCCTGACTCGTCTCTCACCGCGCTGCTCCGAGCTATCCCCCCAGCTCAGCCCGAGGCCAAAGCCGCCGAGGGGGTCTGTTTTCTGATGCGCAGGGGCCCTGGCCTTCGCCCCTCAACAGATAGACGGATTCCAGGGCCGTTCACGCCCCCGCGCACCCCCGCTTCTGGCTGGCAGATTGCAGGAGCCACTTGCCTCTATCAAACCAGCCCGACTTGGCACTGGTGCCACCTTGGGTCTGGGAACCATCCTGCGTATCGTGGATTTTCAGGAGCCAGCCGGCCACTCCCAGCCACAGGCCCCCGAACACAAACCATGGCCCTTTTCCCTGGCAAACAAAACTCACCCGCCCCGCTTCTGGCTGGCAGATTGCCGGAGACACTTCCCTCTATCAAACCAGCCCGACTTGGCACTGGTGCCACCTTTCATCTGGGAACCATCCTGCGTATCGTGGATTTTCAGGAGCCAGCCGGCCACTCTCAGCCACAGGCCCCCGAACACAAACCACGGCCCTTTTCCCTGGCAAACAAAACTCACCCGCCCCGCTTCTGGCTGGCCGATTGCAGGAGACACTTCCCTCTATCAAACCAGCCCGACTCGGCACTGGTGCCACCTTTCATCTGGGAACCATCCTGCGTATCGTGGATTTTCAGGAGCCAGCCGGCCACTCCCAGCCACAGGCCCCCAAACACAAACCACGGCCCTTTTCCCTGGCAAAAAAACCACCCGCCCCGCTTTGCTGGCAGATTGCAGGAGCACTTCCCTCTATCAAACCAGCCCGACTCGGCACTGGTGCCACCTTTTCTGGGACCATCCTGCGTATCGTGGATTTTCAGGGCCAGCCGGCCACTCCCAGCCACAGGCCCCAAAAAACACGGCCCTTTCCCTGGAAGTAAACTGACCAGCCCATTCTGCGCAGATTGCAGCGCACTTCCCAATCAAACCACCACTCACGGCACTTTTTCACTCCAGGGAAACCATTTCCTGCCCTCATCTGCTGGCAGATTGCAGGAGCACTTCCTCATATCAAACCAGCCCGACTCGGCACTGGGCACCTTATATCGTGGACTTTCAGAGCAAGCCCCTCCCGCACAGGCGAACAAACCACGGCCCTTTTCCCAGGCCAAAAAAACTCACCCGCCCCTTCTGGCTGCAGATTGCAGGAGCCACTTGCCTCAATCAAACCAGCCCGACTTGGCACTGGTGCCACCTTTCTGAATCTGGGAACCATCCTGCGTATCGTGGATTTTCAGGAGCCAGCCGGCCACTCCCAGCCACAAGTCCCCAACAATAATCTACGGCCCTTTTCCCTGGAAGTAAAACTGACCTGCCCGTCATCTGGCTGGCAGATTGCAGGAGCCACTTGCCTCTATCAATCCAGCCCGACTCGGCACTGGTGCCACCTTTCATCTGGGAACCATCCTGCGTATCGTGGATTTTCAGGAGCCAGCCGGCCACTCCCAGCCACAGGCCCCCGAACACAAACCACGGCCCTTTTCCCTGGAAACAAAACTACCCGCCCCGCTTCTGGCTGGCAGATTGCAGGAGCCACTTGCCTCTATCAAACCAGCCCGACTTGGCACTGGTGCCACCTTTCATCTGGGAACCATCCTGCGTATCGTGGATTTTCAGGAGCCAGCCGGCCACTCCCAGCCACAGGCCCCCGAACAAAACCACGGCCCTTTTCTCTGGCAAAAAAACTACCCCCCCGCTTCTGGCTGGCAGATTGCAGGAGCCACTTGCCTCTATCAAACCAGCCCGACTCGGCACTGGTGCCACCTTTCATCTGGGAACCATCCTGCGTAATGTGGATTTTCAGGAGCCAGCCGGCCACTCCCAGCCACAGGCCCCCGAACACAAACCACGGCCCTTTTCCTGGAAGTAAAACTGACCTGCCCATCATCTGGCTGGCAGATTGCAGGAGCCACTTGCCTCTATCAAACCAGCCCGACTCGGCACTGGTGCACCTTTCATCTGGGAACCATCCTGCGTATCGTGGATTTTCAGGAGCCAGCCGGCCACTCCCAGCCACAGGCCCCCGAACACAAACCACGGCCCTTTTCCCTGGCAAACAAAACTCACCCGCCCGCTTCTGGCTGGCAGATTGCAGGAGCCACTTCCCTATCAAACCAGCCCGACTCGGCACTGGTGCCACCTTTCATCTGGGAACCATCCTGCGTATCGTGGATTTTCAGGAGCCAGCCGGCCACTCCCAGCCACAGGCCCCCGAACAAAACCACCGGCCCTTTTCCTGCAAACAAAAACCCGACCCCGCTTCTGGCTGGAAGATTGCAGGAGCCACTTGCACTCTATCAAACCAGCCCGACTCGACACTGGTGCCACCTTTCATCTGGGAACCATCCTGCGTATGTGGATTTTCAGGAGCCAGCCGGCCACTCCCAGCCACAGGCCCCCGAACACAAACCACGGCCCTTTCCCTG
This sequence comes from Zonotrichia leucophrys gambelii, assembly GCF_028769735.1. Classification (NCBI taxonomy): domain Eukaryota; kingdom Metazoa; phylum Chordata; class Aves; order Passeriformes; family Passerellidae; genus Zonotrichia; species Zonotrichia leucophrys. The sequence goes on from NW_026993921.1 coordinate 6,870, forward strand.
GAATTAAAACTGACCTGACCACCTCTGGCTGGCAGATTGCAGGAGCCACTTGCCTATATCAAATCCAGCCCGACTTGGCACTGGTGCCACCTTTCATCTGGGAACCATCCTGCGTATCGTGGATTTTCAGGAGCCAGCCGGCCATTCCCAGCCACAGGCCCCGAACAAAACCACGGCCCTTTTCCCTGGAAGTAAAACTACCGCCCTCTCTGGCTGGCAGATTGCAGGAGCCACTTGCTCTATCAAACCAGCCCGACTTGCACTGTGCCACCTTTCATCTGGGAACCATCCTGCGTATCTGGATTTTCAGGAGCCAGCCGGCCACTCCCAGCCACAGGCCCCAACACAAACCACGGCCCTTTTCCCTGGCAAACAAAACTCCCCGCCCCGCTTCTGGCTGGCAGATTGCAGGAGCCACTTCCCCATATCAACCCAGCCCGACTCGGCACTGGTGCCACCTTTCATCTGGGAACCATCCTGCGTATCGTGGATTTTCAGGAGCCAGCCGGCCACTCCCAGCCACAGGCCCCCGAACACAAACCACGGCCCTTTTCCCTGGCAAACAAACTACCCGCCCGCTTCTGGCTGGCAGATTGCAGGAGCCACTTGCCTCATCAAACCAGCCCGACTGGCACTGGTGCCACCTTTATCTGGGAACCATCCTGCGTATCGTGGATTTTCAGGAGCCAGCCGGCCACTCCCAGCCACAGGCCCCGAACACAAACCACGGCCCTTTTCCCTGGAAACAAAACTACCCCCGCTTCTGGCTGGCAGATTGCAGGAGCCACTTCCTCTATCAACCAGCCGACTCGGCACTGTGCCACCTTTCATCTGGGAACCATCCTGCGTATGTGGATTTTCAGGAGCCAGCCGGCCACTCCCAGCCACAGGCCCCAACACAAACACGGCCCTTTCCCTGGAAAAAACTGACCGCCCGCTTCTGGCTGGCAGATTGCAGGAGCCACTTCCCTATCAACAGCCCGACTCGGCACTGGTGCCACCTTTCATCTGGGAACCATCCTGCTATCGTGGATTTTCAGGAGCCAGCCGGCCACTCCCAGCCACAGCCCGAACACAAACCACGGCCCTTTTCCTGGAAAAAAACCCCCGCTTCTGGCTGGCAGATTGCAGGAGCCACTTGCCTCTATCAAACCAGCCCGACTTGGCACTGGTGCCACCTTTCATCTGGAACCATCCTGCGTATTGTGGATTTTCAGGAGCCAGCCGGCCACTCCCAGCCACAGGCCCCAAAAAATCTACGGCCTTTCCCTGAATAAAACTGACCGCCATCTCTGGCTGGCAGAATTGCAGGACACTTCCCTCTATCAAACCAGCCCGACTCGGCACTGGTGCCACCTTTCATCTGGGAACCATCCTGCTATCGTGGATTTTCAGGAGCCAGCCGGCCACTCCCAGCCACAGGCCCCCAAACAAAACACGGCCTTTTCCCTGGAAGTAAAACTGACCTGCCCGTCATCTGGCTGGCAGATTGCAGGAGCCACTTGCTCTATCAAACAGCCGACTTGGCACTGGTGCCACCTTTCATCTGGGAACCATCCTGCGTATCGTGGATTTTCAGGAGCCAGCCGGCCACTCCCAGCCACAGGCCCCAACACAAACCACGCCTTTTCCCTGGCAAAAAAACTCACCGCCCTTCTGGCTGGCAGATTGCAGGAGACACTTCCTCTATCAAACCAGCCCGACTCGGCACTGGTGCCACCTTTCATCTGGAACCATCCTGCGTATCGTGGATTTTCAGGAGCCAGCCGGCCACTCCCAGCCACGGCCCCGAACAAAACACGGCCCTTTCCCTGGCAACAAAACTGACCCGCCCCTCTGGCTGGCAGATTGCAGGAGCCACTTGCCTCTATCAAACCAGCCCGACTTGGCACTGGTGCCACCTTTCATCTGGGAACCATCCTGCGTATCGTGGATTTTCAGGAGCCAGCGGCCACTCCCAGCCACAGGTCCCCAAACAAAACTACGGCCTTTTCCTGGAAGTAAAACTGACCGCCCGTCATCTGGCTGGCAGATTGCAGGAGACACTTCCCTCTATCAAACCAGCCCGACTCGGCACTGGTGCACCTTTCATCTGGGAACCATCCTGCGTATCGTGGATTTTCAGGAGCCAGCCGGCCACTCCCAGCCACAGGCCCCCGAACACAAACCACGGCCCTTTTCCCTGGCAAACAAAACTCACCCGCCCCCTTCTGGCTGGCAGATTGCAGGAGCCACTTCCCCATATCAAACCAGCCCGACTCGGCACTGGTGCCACCTTTCATCTGGGAACCATCCTGCGTATCGTGGATTTTCAGGAGCCAGCCGGCCACTCCCA
>NW_026993922.1:0-9198 GCF_028769735.1 Zonotrichia leucophrys gambelii
CCACCCCCAACACGCCTTCTCGACCACTGATTTCGGCAGCAGCCCCCCCCACAAGCCTCCACAAACACCCTTTCCTGAACAACAGCCCACGCGCCACTAGGCCACCTTTCACAGGCCCTGACTACTGGATTTTCGGACCAGCCGCATCAGACATCCCCAAACACGACGGCCTTCCCGAGTACATCCGCCCATCTCTGCTGGATTGAGACCACTGCCCTCAACCAGGCCCGACACTCCCTTTCTCGGAACCACCCGCTCCGTTCAGGCCTGCGGCATCCAGACCCTCCAAACACCGCCCTCCCGGCAACCTCACGCCCATTCCTGCAGATCAGGGCTTTCTCGACAGAGCCACCTCACAGGCCGCCACCATTGCCTTCCTTGGGAATCAACTACCGGCCTCTCGCCAGGCCCCACACACAGGCCCTTATCCAACAGACTAACTCCTGGCACCTCTCGGTGGCATCGGAGCACTTGCTTTCAACCAGCCGACGCACGTGCCCTTCATTGGACCATCCGGTATCGTGGATTTTCAGGCCGCCCGGCAACTCACCAACCCCCAACACAACACGGCCTTTTCCCTGGCAATAAACTCACCCCTGGCTGGTGAGAGCCATTGCCTCTCAATCCAGACTTCGGCACTGGTGCCACTTTCATCTGGGAACCACCGCGTAGGGATTTCAGGACCGCCGGCCACCCCAAGCCCAGCCAAAACACCCCCCTTTCATGAGAAGTACTCGCCTTCAACTGCTCAATCGGAGCCACTTTCTCTGGCCCTCTGGCCTCTTGATTTGGAGCCAGGCGATTCAGCCACCGGCCCAACCCAACCACAGGCCCCCGAAAAAAACTAGCCTCCGGCTGGCAATTGCCGCACTTGGCTGTAAATCAAGCCTTCCCCTTCACCACTCATCTGGACATGACCTTCATCTGGTTTAGTCGCGGCTTCAGCCCGGCCACACCAAAACACGGCCCTTCCCAAAAAACTACCGCCCGCTTCTGGCTGGCAGATTCAGGACCCTTGCCTCACCTCATGGCCGGCCCTTTCATGGGACCTCCTGCGTATTTTTCAGGGCCCGGCCACCCCCCACAGCCCCAACCAAACCAGGCCCCCCTGGCAAACAAACACCCCGCTTCTGGCTGAAATTGCAGCCACTTCCTATACCACCGACTTGACTGGTCCATCCTGGACATCCTGGTATCGGGATTTTCAGGACCCAGCCCAGCCCCAGACACAGGCCCCCGAATACAGCCCTTTCCCGAATAGAACTGCTTGCCATCGCTGGCTAATTGCAGGAACCCTCCATCAACGCCACTTGGCAGTGCCACCTTTCTCGGAACTCGGCGGGCTTCTAGGCCACGGCCACAGCAACAGCCACCCTCCCGACAAAACACGCCCTTCGCGCACGATCTGGCGCATTCGGTCTCAACGACCATTGCCTGTCACCTCACTGGACCACTGGCGGGATTATCAGACCAGCCGGCATCGGACAAGCCCCGACACCACGCCCTTACCCTGACCAAAACAGACCTCCCCATCTCGCTCTGGCGAGCATTGGTACAAGCCCATGAACAGCCCTTGCATCTGGCAACCTTTCTCTGGGAATCTGAGACGGGCTTCAGAGCCACGGCACCCAACACAGGCCCAACCCAAAAAACTACCCTTCCGTTGCTGGCAATTCTGCCCATTGCGGACCAGCCAATACGGCCACTTCATGGACCACCTGCTTGGGATTCGGCAGGATCGAGCCAGGCCCCACAACCCCCCAAAACACTCCCTTCTGGAAATTGCAGCCCTTCTTCAATCAGCCACTGCCTTCCACCTCGGACTCCACTTATGGGATTCGGACGGCACCCCAGCCACAGCCCGAAACAAACACCTTTCCTAAAAAAACTACCGCCCCTTGGCGGCAGATTCGGAGCACTTCTCTATCAACCAGCCACTGGCACTGTGCCACCTTCATCTGGGACCATCCTGCGTTCGTGGATTTTCAGGGCCAGCCGGCACTCCAGCCAAGGCCCAAAAAAACACGCCCTTTTCCTGGAAAACTGACCGCCCTCTGGCTGGCGATTGCAGGGCCTTTATCAACGCCGATGGCACGGTCACTTTCATCGGGAACCTGGATGGTTTTCAGGGCAGCGGCCCTCCAGCACAGGCCAACAAACACGCTTCCCGGAAAACCGCCTTCTGGTGGCGAGCAGGGCCTTCACAACCACGCTGCTTGGACTGCCTTTCAGGGACCGTCGGATCAGACACCGGCCTCCAGTCCCAACAATCGGCAGAACCAGCCCGACTTGGCACTGGTGCCACTTTCATCTGGGAACCATCCTGCGTATCGTGGATTTTCAGGAGCCAGCCGGCCACTCCAGCCACAGGCCCCAAACACAAACTACGGCCCTTTCCCTGGAATAAAACTGACCTGCGCATCTTCTGGCTGGCAGATTGCAGGAGCCACTTGCCTCTATCAAACCAGCCCGACTCGGCACTGGTGCCACCTTCAGTCTGGGAACCATCCTGCGTATCGTGGATTTTCAGGAGCCAGCCGGCCACTCCCAGCCACAGGCCCCAACAAATACTACGGCCCTTTCCCTGGAAATAAACTAGACCTGCCCATTCTGGCTGGCAGATTGCAGGAGCCACTTGGCTCTATCAAACCAGCCCTGACTTGGCACTGGTGCCACTTTCATTTGGAAACATCCTGCGTATCGTGGATTTTCAGGAGCCAGCCGGCCACTCCCAGCCACAGGCCCCGAAACACAAACCACGGCCCTTTTCCCTGGCAAAGAAAACTGCACCGCCCGCTTCTGGCTGGCAGATTGCAGGAGCCACTTGCCTCTATCAAACAGCCCGACTCGGCACTGGTGCCACCTTTCATCTGGGAACCATCCTGCGTATCGTGGATTTTCAGGAGCCAGCCGGCCACTCCCAGCCACAGGCCCCAAACAAAACTACGGCCCTTTCCTGGAATTAAAACTGACCTGCCCGCTCTCTGGCTGGCAGATTGCAGGACACTTCCTCTATCAAACCAGCCGACTTGGCACTGGTGCCACCTTTCATCTGGGAACCATCCTGCGTATCGTGGATTTTCAGGAGCCGCCGGCCACTCCCAGCCACAGGCCCCCAAACAAAACTACGGCCCTTTTCCCTGGAAATAAAACTAACCGCCCGTATCTGGCTGGCAGATTGCAGGAGCCACTTGCCTCTATCAAACCAGCCGACTTGGCACTGGTGCCACCTTTCATTGGGAACCATCCTGCGTATCGTGGATTTTCAGGAGCCAGCCGGCCACTCCCAGCCACAGGCCCCCGAACACAAACCACGGCCCTTTTCCCGGCAAACAAAATCACCCGCCCTATCTGGCTGGCAGATTGCAGGAGCAACTTCCTCTATCAAACCAGCCTGACTCGGCACCGGTGCCACCTTTCATCTGGGAACCATCCTGCGTAATCGTGGATTTTCAGGAGCCAGCCGGCCACTCCCAGCAACAGGCCCCAAACAAATACTACGCCTTTTCCTGGAAGTACCCTTGCAAACAAAACTCACCCGCCCCGCTTCTGGCTGGCAGATTGCAGGAGCCACTTCCCATATCAAACCAGCCCGACTCGGCACTGGTGCCACCTTTCATCTGGGAACCATCCTGCGTATCGTGGATTTTCAGGAGCCAGCCGGCCACTCCCAGCCACAGGCCTCCAAACACAAACCACGGCCCTTTTCCCTTGCAAATAAAACTAACCCACCCCGCTTCTGGCTGGCAGATTGCAGGAGCCACTTGACTCTCTCAAACCAGCCCGACTCGACACTGGTGCCACCTTTCATCTGGGAACCATCCTGCGTATTGTGGATTTTCAGGAGCCAGCCGGCCACTCCCAGCCGCAGGTCCCCAAATACAAACTACGGCCCCTTTCCCTGGAATTAAAACTAACCTGCCCATCTTCTGGCTGGCAGATTGCAGGAAACACTTGGCTCTCTCTCAAACAAGCCCAACTTGGCACTGCTGCCACCTTTCATCTGGGAACCATCCTGCGTATCGTGGATTTTCAGGAGCCAGCCGGCCACTCCCAGCCACAGGCCCCCGAACAAAAACCCCGCCCGGTTTCCCTGGCAAACAAAACTCACCCGCCCCGCTTCTGGCTGGCAGATTGCAGGAGCCACTTGCCTCTATCAAACCAGCCCGACTTGGCACTGGTGCCACCCTGGGTCTGGGAGCCATCCTGCGTATTGTGGATTTTCAGGGGCCATCCGGCCACTCCCAGCCACAGGCCCCCGAACACAAACCACGGCCCTTTTCCCTGGAAGTAAAACTGACCTGCCAGTCATCTGGCTGGCAGATTCTAGGAGCCACTTCCCTCTATCAAACCAGCCCGACTCGACTCTGGTGCCACCTCTCATCTGGGAACCATCCTGCGTATCGTGGATTTTCAGGAGCCAGCCGGCCACTCCCAGCCACAGGCCCCCAAACACAAACTACGGCCCTTTTCCCTGGAAGTAATACTGACCTGCCCGTCATCTGGCTGGCAGATTGCAGGAGCCACTTGCCTCTATCAATCCAGCCCGACTTGTCACTGGTGGCACCTTTCATCTGGGAACCATTCTGCGTAACATGGATTTTCAGGAGCCAGCCGCCAACTCCCTGCCACAGGCCCCCGAACACAAACTACGGCCCTTTTCCCTGGAAGTAAAACTGACCTGCCGGTCGTCTGGCTGGCAGATTGCAGGAGCCACTTCCCTCTACGAATCCAGCCCGACTTGGCACTGGTGCCACCTTTCATCTGGGAACCATCCTGCGTATCGTGAATTTTCAGGAGCCAGCCGGCCACTCCCAGCCACAGGCCCCCGAACACAAACCACGGCCCTTTTCCCTGGCAAACAAAACTCACCCGCCCCGCTTCTGGCTGGCAGATTGCGGGAGCCACTTCCCCCTATCAAACCAGCCCGACTTGGCACTGGTGCCACCTTTCATCTGGGAACCATCCTGCGTATCGTGGATTTTCAGGAGCCAGCCGGCTACTCCCAGCCACAGGCCCCCAGACACAATCTACGGCCCTTTTCCCTGGAAGTAAAACTGACCTGCCCGTCATCTGGCTGGCAGATTGCAGGAGCCACTTGCCTCTATCAATCCAGCCAGACTCGGCACTGGTGCCACCTTGCATCTGGGAACCATCCTGCGTATCGTGGATTTTCAGGAGCCAGCCGGCCACTCCCAGCCACAGGCCCCGAACACAAACTACGGCCCTTTTCCCTGGAAGTAAAACTGACCTGCCCGTCATCTGGCTGGCAGATTACAGGAGCCACTTGACTGTATCAAACCAGCCCGACTCGGCACTGGTGCCACCTTTCATCTGGGAACCATCCTGCGTATTGTGGATTTTCAGGAGCCAGCCGGCCACTCCCAGACACTGGCCCCCGAACAAAAATTACAGCCCTTTTCCTGGAAGTAAAACTGACCTGCCCTTCATCTGGCTGGCAGATTGCAGTAGCCACTTGCCTCTATCAATCCAGCCCGACTTGGCACTGGTGCCACCTTTCTTCTGGGAACCATCCTGCGTAGCGTGGATTTTCAGGAGCCAGCCGGCCACTCCCAGCCACAGGCCTCCGAACACAAACCACGGCCCTTTTCCCTGGCAAAGAAAACTCACCTGCCCCGCTTCTGGCTGGCAGATTGCCGAGGACACTTGCCTCTATCAAACCAGCCCGACTTGGCACTGGTGCCACCTTTCATCTGGGAACCATCCTGCGTATCGTGGATTTTCAGGAGCCAGCCGGCCACTCCCAGCCACAGGTCCCGAAACAAATACTACGGCCCTTTTCCCTGGAATTAAAACAGACCTGCCCATCTTCTGGCTGGCAGATTGGAGGAACCACTTGGCTCTCTCAAACCAGCCCAACTTGGCATTGGTGCCACCTTTCATCTGGGAACCATCCTGCGTATCGTGGATTTTCAGGAGCCAGCCGGCCACTCCCAGCCACAGGCCCCCGAACACAAACCACGGCCCTTTTCCCTGGAAGTAAAACTGACCTGCCCGTCATCTGGCTGGCAGATTGCAGGAGCCACTTCCCTCTATCAATCCAGCCCGACTTGACACTGGTGCCACCTTTCATCTGGGAACCATCCTGCGTATCGTGGATTTTCAGGAGCCAGCCGGCCACTCTGTCATGGTTTGAGCCTGGCACAGAGCCAGTGCCCCCCATGAAAATGCCTCACCCTGGTGTCTGCTGTGAGATGTGACCAGGAATAAGCAAAACAGGCTCTAACTTAAACATAAAGACCACTTTATTACTTAAACTACAGGAAAAATAGGGAAAGACTATAAGGAAAAGAAAAAAATTGAAACCTTACAAAAACCACTTTTCCTCCTCCCACTCCCTGACTTTCCCAATCCAATACATTCTCTCAAAAACACCAACTGCCCAGCCCGGCACGACACTTTAGTATACTCAAACTGCAGTTCATGAAGAGGAAAGGAGTCCTTCTTGTTCCATAGGCTTCTGGAAACACACTGAAACCTCGGATGCTTCCTTGTCACTTCGGCACCGCCCGGGGAAAAAAAGTCCTTTTGCCGCTTGTGACATGTTCCTTCCATGCCCAGTGCTCTCACCACCGTGCATGGATCAGAGCTGCTTTTAGGGTTGTCTTTCAAGGATGCCTTGTCTCACTCCAAAAAGGCACAGTCTCTGCTTTTGGGACAACTGTCCTCCCCATATTTTTCCAACCCCCTGGGGCCGGGGGGTCCTCACGAATGAACCCTCCTGGTTTTGAGGCACTGCCTCCCCCTAAATGCAGTCTGTGTCACAGGAACAACTGAGTCCATGGCTACAAGAAAAAGTCCAGCCAAAAGGCCACTCCAAATCATGTCTCCCCATCCAATCATCTCCACAATCTCCGGGCCAAGTCATCTCATCTCTCATCTCCCTTCTTATTCAGCTTCGAGGAGGATTAGCATTTTTGTAAGGCCCCAATCATGCAAGAAATGGTTAAAAGTTTTCAGTCTCTGCTGTCGGTCCCGGAGCGACTCCCACGCACGCTGCCCACACGCTGCCGCTCCGGCCGGGCAGTCTCCCTCCTTCTCCTCCTGGCTGGCTGCTCTCCTGGGGGGAGGGGGGGGGGGGGGGGGGGGGGGGGGGGGGGGCTGGCTGCCCGATGTCTCGATGTCTCTTGGGGCTCCCCCACCCTTCCATCCTTGAAAGCCCCCTCAACTCCCTCCTCTGTCCAGGCCCCAGGCCTACCGCATGGCTGGCCCCTCCCCCGCCCAGCAGCAGCGGGCCGGGCGGGAAGAGATCTGACCTCTTCGCCCGACGATATCCAAAAGAGGAAGTGCCAGGGCAGTGCCTTGCTTTTAAACCCTGTGTATTCTCGGAGGTGTGTCCAAACCCCACTGGCTACACCAGGTGTCAGTATGAAACCCAAAACCTTCATTGGTTTGACCACAGCTTCCCAGAATTCCCACTCCTTCCTGGTCAAACCATGATACACTCCCAGCCACAGGCCCCCGAACACAAACCACGGCCCTTTTCCCTGGCAAAAAAAACTTACCCACCCCGCTTCTGGCTGGCAGATTGCAGGAGCCACTTGCCTCTATCAAACCAGCCCGACTTGGCACTGGTGCCACATTTCATCTGGGAACCATCCTGCGTATTGTGGATTTTCAGGAGCCAGCCGGCCAATCGCCAGCCACAGTTCCCCAAACAAAAAATACGGCCCCTTTCCCTGGTATTAAAACTGACCTGCCCATCTTCTGGCTGGCAGATTGCAGGAAACACTTGGCTCTCTCAAACCAGCCCAACTTGGCACTGGTGCCACCTTTCATCTGGGAACAATCCTGCGTATCGTGGATTTTCAGGAGCCAGCCGGCCACTCCCAGACACTGGCCCCCGAACAAAAATTACAGCCCTTTTCCCTGGAAGTAAAACTGACCTGCCCTTCATCTGGCTGGCAGATTGCAGTAGCCACTTGCCTCTATCAATCCAGCCCGACTTGGCACTGGTGCCACCTTTCTTCTGGGAACCATCCTGCGTATCGTGGATTTTCAGGAGCCAGCCGGCCACTCCCAGCCACAGGCCTCCGAACACAAACCACGGCCCTTTTCCCTGGCAAAGAAAACTCACCTGCCCCGCTTCTGGCTGGCAGATTGCCGAGGACACTTGCCTCTATCATACCAGCCCGACTCGGTACTGGTGCCACCTTTCATCTGGGAACCATCCTGCGTATCGTGGATTTTCAGGAGCCAGCCGGCCACTCCCAGCCAAAGGCCCCCGAACACAAACTACGGCCCTTTTCCCTGGATGTAAAACTGACCTGCCCGTCAACTGGCTGGCAGATTGCAGGAGCCACTTGGTACTATCAAACCAGCCCGACTTGGCACTGCTGCCACTTTTCATCTGGGAACCATCCTGAGTATCGTGGATTTTCAGGAGCCAGCAGGCCACTCCCAACCACAGGCCCCCGAACACAATCCACGGCCCTTTTCCCTGGCAAACAAAACTCACCCGCCCCGCTTCTGGCTGGCAGATTGCAAGAGCCACTTCCCCATATCAAACCAGCCCGACTCGGTACTGGTGCCACCTTTCATCTGGGAACCATCCTGTGTATCGTGGATTTTCAGGAGCCAGCCGGCCACTCCCAGCCACAGGCCCCCAAACACAAACCACGGCCCTTTTCCCTTGCAAATAAAACTAACCCACCCCGCTTCTGACTGGCAGATTGCAGGAGCCACTTGACTCTCTCAAACCAGCCCGACTTGACACTGGTGCCACCTTTCATCTGGGAACCATCCTGCGTATTGTGGATTTTCAGGAGCCAGCCGGCCACTCCCAGCCGCAGGTCCCCAAATACAAACTACGGCCCCTTTCCCTGGAATTAAAACTAACCTGCCCATCTTCTGGCTGGCAGATTGCAGGAAACACTTGGCTCTCTCAAACCAGCCCGACTTGGCACTGGTGCCACCCTGGGTCTGGGAGCCATCCAGCGTATTGTGGATTTTCAGGGGCCAGCGGGCCACTCCCAGCCACAGGCCCCCAAACACAAACCACGGCCCTTTTCCCTGGAAGTAAAACTGACCTGCGTGTCATATGGCTGGCAGATTGCAGCAGACACTTGACTCTATCAAACCAGCCTGACTCGACACTGGTGCCACCTTTCATCTGGGAACTATACTGCGTATCGTGGAGTTTCAGGGGCCAGCTGGTCACTCCCAGCCACAAGTCCC
>NW_026993923.1:0-9182 GCF_028769735.1 Zonotrichia leucophrys gambelii
GATTTTCAGGACCGCCGGGCCCCTCCCACCCCAGGCCCCCAAAAACCAAAAACGCCCCTTTCCCGGGGAAAAAAACTACCCGCGCCCTTGGCTGGCAGATTCAGGGGCCACTTCCCCCTTCAACCCCCACTCGGCACTGGTGCCACCCTTTCATCTGGGAACCATCCTGCGTATTTGGATTTTCAGGGGCAGCCGGGCCCCTCCCCGCCACAGCCCCAAAAAAACTACGGCCCTTTTTCCGAATAAAAAGACCTGCCCTCTTGGCTGGCAGATTGCAGGAACCACTTGTCTTAATCCGCCGACCGGGACAGGGGCCACCTTCACGGGAACCATCCTGCGTATCTATTTTCAGGGGCAGCCGCCCTCCCGCCCAGCCCGGAAAACAAACCAAGGGCCTTTTTTCCCTGGAAAAAACCCCCCCCGCTTCTGGTGCAGATTGCAGGAGCCCCTTCCCCCTATCAAACCACCCACTTGCACTGTGCACCTTTCATCGGAAACCCCCCTCGTAGTGGATTTTCGGAGCCACCGCCACTCCCCGCCACAGGCCCCAAAAAAACAGCCTTTTCCCCCCGGAGAAAAAATTCCTGCCCATCTCTGGCTGGGAGATTTCAGAGCCCCTTGAACAAACCGCCGACTTGGGACTTGCCACCCTTTTATCTGGGGAACACCTCGTATGTATTTTTCGGAGCAGCCGCCACTCCCGCCACAGGCCCCCAAAAAAACACGGCCCCTTTTTTCCCGGAAGTAAACTGACCCCCGTCACTGGCTGGCAGATTCAGGAGCCCCTGCCTTATCAAACCACCCCTGGCACGGTGCCACTTTCACGGGGAACCCCCTGCGTATCGTGGATTTTAGAGCCAGCCCGGGCCCCTCCCAGCCCCAGGGCCCCCAAACAAAACAGGCCCTTTCCCGGAAAAAACTACCCCCCCGGCGAGATTGAGGGGCCCTTCCCCCTTTAAACCAGCCCACTGGCACTGTGCCACCTTTCATCTGGGACCATCCTGCGTATGGGATTTTCAGGGGCCACCGGCCCTTCCACCCAGCCCGGAAAAAACCCCGGCCCCCTTTTTTCCGGCAAAAAAACCACCCGCCCCTTCTGCTGGCAATTGCAGGGGCCACTTCCCTTTCAAACCCCCCACTGGATTGCCACCCTTTTATCTGGGAACCACCTGCGTATTGTGGATTTTAGGAGCCAACGGCCCCCCCGCCCCAAACCCCCAAAAAAAAACACGGCCCCCTTTTCCCCGGAATAAACTGACCTGCCCATTTTGGCGGCAGATTGCAGGAGCCCTTGCCTTATCAAACCAGCCCCACTTGGCACTGGGGGCCCCTTTCATCTGGAACCCTCGGGTATCGTATTTTTAGGAGCCAGCCGGCCACTCCCCGCCACAGGCCCCCAAAAAAACACGGCCCTTTCCCGGAAGTAAACTGACCCCCGTCATCTTTGGGGGCCGGAAAACCCCAAAACCCCCCCCCCCCCCCCCACCGCAGGGGTTTGGGCCCCCCATCCCCCCAAGCCCCAAAAAAAAGGCCCTTTCCTCAAAAAACCCCCTCCCCCCTTCGGTGGGATTCAGGAGCCACCCCCTTTCAAAAACCCGCCCAACCACCCGGGGCCCTTTTTTCTGGGAACCACCGGTTCGTGGATTTTTTGGAGCCCCCGGCCCTCCCCCCCAAAAAGCCCCCAAAAAAAATGCCCTTTTCCTTTTAAAAAAAGGGCCCATCCTGGTGGGAAATTGGGGAAAATTTTTAAAACAGCCGCCACGTCCACCAAGGGAAAATTCTATGGGGATTTCGGAAAACCGGCCTCCCCCACAGGCCCAACAAACCCCGGCCCTTCCCTTAAAAAACCACCCCCCCTTTTTGGGAAAGGGCCCTTTCCCCTTTAACCACCCGACTTTGGATGGGCCACCCCAAAAATCCCAAAGGGCCACCGGCCCCCCAAAACCCCAAAAAAACCACGCCCTTTTCCCTGGGAAAAAAAACTCCCACTTCTGGCTGGCAGATTGCAGGGCCCCTTCCCCTTAACCAGCCCCACTTTGGGGGGCTGGTGCCACCTTTTTCTGGAAACCCTCCTGCGATTGTGGATTTTAGGAGCCACCCGGGCCCTCCCAGCCACAGGCCCCCGAAAAAACCGCCTTTTTTTTGGCAAAAAAACTACCCGCCCGCTTCTGGCTGGGAGATTCAGGAGCCCCTTCCTCTATCAAACCCCCCACTGGACTTGCCCCTTTATCTGGGGAAACCCTCCTGGTATGTTTTTCGGAGCCCCCGGCCCCTCCCCGCCACAGGCCCCCAAAAAAAAACAGGCCCCCTTTTTTTGAAGAAAACTGCCTCCCATTCTGGCTGGCAATTGAGGGCCACTTTATCAAACCGCCCGACCCGGCACTTTGCCACCTTTTATTGGGAAACCCCTGCTATGTGGTTTTCGGGGCCAGCCGGCACTCCCCCAACCAAACCCCCAAAACCAATTTAAAGGGGCCCCCTTTAAAAAAAACCGCAAGGGGCCCCCCCCCCCCTTTCCCCCCCCCCAAAAAACCCCCCTTTCCCAAACACGCGCTGGTTTCGGGGGCCCGGGCCCCCCCCGGAAAAAAACCCCCCCCCTTCCCCCGGGGCCAGTTTGGGGGTTAGGGCCCCCATACCCACCCGGGGCCCCTTTTTTAAAAGGCCCTTTTTTGGGAACCCCGGGGGGGGGGCCCGATTTGAAAACCCCGGAAAAAACCCCCCCCAGGGGCCCCCCCCTTTTTGGTTTGGGGGGGATTTTTCCCCCCCCCACCCCAAAAATCCCCCCAAAAAAAACATTTTTTCCCCGGGCCCCCTTTTGGGGGGGCCCCCAAAATTTCCCCAAAAAAAACTGGCTCCCCCTTTCCGGGGGGCCCCCCTTTTTCCCCAAAAACCGGCCCCCCCCACCCAAACCCCCCCCCCCGGAAACCCCCCCCCCCCCCCCCCCCCCCCCCACCCCCCCCGGAAAAAACAAAACCCCCCCGGTTTTTTCGGACCCCCACCCCCCCCTTTGGCCAAAATTCGGGATCCCTTTAAAAAAAAAACCCCCCCCGGGGGTTTTGGGCCCCTTTCTTTCCCCCGGGAAAGGCCCCCCCCCCGGCCCTTCGGGATTTTAAAAAACCCGCCCCCCCCCCAAAAAAACCCCTTTTTTGAAAAAAAAAAAAAAAAAAAAAAAAAAAAAAAAAAAAAAAAAAAAAAAAAAAAAAAAAAAAAAAAAAAAAAAAAAAAAAAAAAAAAAAAAAAAAAAAAAAAAAAAAAAAAAAAAAAAAAAAAAAAAAAAAAAAAAAAAAAAAAAAAAAAAAAAAAAAAAAAAAAAAAAAAAAAAAAAAAAAAAAAAAAAAAAAATTTTTTTTTTTTTTTTTTTTTTTTTTTTTTTTTTTTTTTTTTTTTTTTTTTTTTTTTTTTTTTTTTTTTTTTTTTTTTTTTTTTTTTTTTTTTTTTTTTTTTTTTTTTTTTTTTTTTTTTTTTTTTTTTTTAAAACTGCGCCACCTTTCATTCGGACCACTGCTTTAAAAGCCACGGCACTTCCCCCCGGAAACCCCCGCTTTTCGGACACCCCACCCCCGCCCAAACAGGCCCTTTCCATAAATCCGCCCCCCCCCCCCCCCCCCCCCCCCCCCCCCCCCCCCCCCCCCCCCCCCCCCCCCCCCCCCCCCCCCCCCCCCCCCCCCCCCCCCCCCCCCCCCCCCCCCCCCCCCCCCCCCCCCCCCCCCCCCCCCCCCCCCCCCCCCCCCCCCCCCCCCCCCCCCCCCCCCCCCCCCCCCCCCCCCCCCCCCCCCCCCCCCCCCCCCCCCCCCCCCCCCCCCCCCCCCCCCCCCCCCCCCCCCCCCCCCCCCCCCCCCCCCCCCCCCCCCCCCCCCCCCCCCCCCCCCCCCCCCCCCCCCCCCCCCCCCCCCCCCCCCCCCCCCCCCCCCCCCCCCCCCCCCCCCCCCCCCCCCCCCCCCCCCCCCCCCCCCCCCCCCCCCCCCCCCCCCCCCCCCCCCCCCCCCCCCCCCCCCCCCCCCCCCCCCCCCCCCCCCCCCCCCCCCCCCCCCCCCCCCCCCCCCCCCCCCCCCCCCCCCCCCCCCCCCCCCCCCCCCCCCCCCCCCCCCCCCCCCCCCCCCCCCCCCCCCCCCCCCCCCCCCCCCCCCCCCCCCCCCCCCCCCCCCCCCCCCCCCCCCCCCCCCCCCCCCCCCCCCCCCCCCCCCCCCCCCCCCCCCCCCCCCCCCCCCCCCCCCCCCCCCCCCCCCCCCCCCCCCCCCCCCCCCCCCCCCCCCCCCCCCCCCCCCCCCCCCCCCCCCCCCCCCCCCCCCCCCCCCCCCCCCCCCCCCCCCCCCCCCCCCCCCCCCCCCCCCCCCCCCCCCCCCCCCCCCCCCCCCCCCCCCCCCCCCCCCCCCCCCCCCCCCCCCCCCCCCCCCCCCCCCCCCCCCCCCCCCCCCCCCCCCCCCCCCCCCCCCCCCCCCCCCCCCCCCCCCCCCCCCCCCCCCCCCCCCCCCCCCCCCCCCCCCCCCCCCCCCCCCCCCCCCCCCCCCCCCCCCCCCCCCCCCCCCCCCCCCCCCCCCCCCCCCCCCCCCCCCCCCCCCCCCCCCCCCCCCCCCCCCCCCCCCCCCCCCCCCCCCCCCCCCCCCCCCCCCCCCCCCCCCCCCCCCCCCCCCCCCCCCCCCCCCCCCCCCCCCCCCCCCCCCCCCCCCCCCCCCCCCCCCCCCCCCCCCCCCCCCCCCCCCCCCCCCCCCCCCCCCCCCCCCCCCCCCCCCCCCCCCCCCCCCCCCCCCCCCCCCCCCCCCCCCCCCCCCCCCCCCCCCCCCCCCCCCCCCCCCCCCCCCCCCCCCCCCCCCCCCCCCCCCCCCCCCCCCCCCCCCCCCCCCCCCCCCCCCCCCCCCCCCCCCCCCCCCCCCCCCCCCAACTTCGCACTGGTGCCACCTTTCATCTGGGAACCATCCTATATCGTGGATTTTCAGGAGCCAGCCGGCCACTCCCAGCCACAGGCCCCTGAACACAAACCACGCCCTTTTCCCTGGCAAACAAAACTCACCCGCCCCGCTTCTGGCTGGCAGATTGCAGGAGCCACTTCCCCCTATCAAACCAGCCCGACTCGGCACTGGTGCCACCTTTCATCTGGGAACCATCCTGCGTATCGTGGATTTTCAGGAGCCAGCCGGCCACTCCCACCCCAGGCCCCCAACAAAAACCACGGCCCCTTTCCCTGGGAAAAAAACTACCCGCCCCCTTTGGCTGGCAGATTGCAGGGGCCACTTCCCCCTATCAACCAGCCCGACTTCGGCACTTGGGGCCACCTTTCATCTGGGAACCATCCGCTATTTGGATTTTCCGAGCCAGCCGGCCACTCCCAGCCACAGGCCCCCAAACAAACTACGGCCCTTTTCCCTGGAAGTAAAAAATGTCTGCCCTCTTTTGCTGGCAGATTGCAGGACCACTTGGCCCCTTAAAACCAGCCCGACTCGGCACTGGTGCCACCTTTCATCGGAACCATCTGCGTATCGTGGATTTTCCGGACCCCCGGCCCCTCCCAGCCACAGGCCCAAACAAAACAAAGGCCCTTTTCCCTGGAAAAAACTCACCTGCCCCCCTCTGGCTGGCAGATTGCAGGACCACTTCTCTTCAAACCAGCCCAACTTGGCACTGGTCCACCTTTCATCTGGAACCATCCTGCTATCGTGGATTTTCAGGAGCCGCCGGCCACTCCCAGCCACAGGCCCCCGAACACAAACCACGGCCCTTTTCCCTGGCAAAAAAACTCACCCGCCACGCTTCTGGCTGGCAGATTCAGGAGCCACTTCCCCCCTTCAAAGCAGCCGACTCGCACTGGTGCCACCCTTTCATCTGGGAACCATCCTGGTATTGTGGATTTTCAGGAGCCAGCCGGCCCACTCCCCCACAGGCCCCAAACAAACTACGGCCCTTTTCCCCGGAAGTAAACTGACCGCCCGTCATCTGGCTGGCAGTTGCAAAAACCCCTTGGTATATCAAACCAGCCCCACTTTGGGACTGTGCCACCTTTCATCTGGGAACCATCCTGCGTTCGTGGATTTTTAGGAGCCAGCCGGCCCTCCCAGCCACAGCCCCAAAAAACCAGGCCCTTTTCCCTGGGAAAAAAATCTACCGCCCGCTCTGGCTGGCAGATTGCAGGAGCCACTTCCTCTATCAAACCAGCCCCACTCGGCACTGTGCCACCTTTTATCTGGGAACCATCCTGCGTATGGGGGATTTTCAGGAGCCAGCCGGCCCCTCCCAGCCCCAGGCCCCCAAACACAAACCACGGCCTTTTCCTGGAAGTAAAACTGACCTGCCCGTCATCTGGCTGGCAATTGCAGGAGCCACTTGCCTCTATCAAACCACCCGACTTGGCACTGTGCCACCTTTCATCTGGGAACCATCCTGGGGTATCGTGGATTTTCAGAGCCCCCGGCCCCTCCCAGCCACAGGCCCCAACACAAACCACGGCCCTTTTCCCTGGAAAAAAACTACCCGCCCTTCTGGCTGGCAGATTGCAGGAGCCACTTCCTATCAAACCAGCCCAACTCGTATGGTGCCACCTTTCATCTGGGAACCATCCTGCGTATGTGGATTTTAGGAGCCAGCGGCCACACCCGGCCCCAGGCCCCGAACAACAACCACGGCCCTTTTCCCTGGAAAAAAACTACCCGCCCCCTTTTGGCTGGCAAATTGCAGAGCCACTTGCCTCTATCAAAAACCCGCCCGACTTTGGGCCTGTGCCACCTTTCATCTGGGAACCATCCTGCGTATTGTGGGTTTTCCGGAGCCAGCCGGCCACTCCCAGCCACAGGTCCCCAAAAAACAGGCCCTTTTCCCCTGAAAAAAACTGACCTGCCCGCTCTCTGGCGGATTGCAGGGGCCCTTGCCTCAATCAAACCAGCCCAATCGGCACTGGTTTCCACCTTTCATCTGGGAACCATCCTGCGTATCGTGGATTTTCAGGAAACCAGCCGGCCACTCCCAGCCACAGGCCCCCAAACAAACCACGGCCCTTTTCCCTGGAAAGAAAACTAACCGCGCCGCATCTGGGTGGCAGATTGCAGGAGCCACTTCCCCCTTTCAAACCAGCCCCACTCGCACTGGTGCCACCTTTCATCTGGGGAAACCCTCCGGGGTATTGTGGATTTTCAGGACCAGCCGCCACTCCCAGCCACAGGCCCAAAAAAAAACTACGGCCCTTTCCCTGGAAGTAAAATGACCTGCCCATCTTCTGCTGGCAGATTGCAGGACCACTTGGCTTTAACCGCCGCTGGCACTGGGCCACCCTTCATTGGGGAAACCTCCGGTTTGGATTTTCGGGCCAGCCGCCCCCCCACCACAGGCCCAACCAAACACGGGCCCTTTTCCCGGAAAAAAATACCCCGCCCCCCCCTTTTTGGCAGATTCAGGACCAAATCCCCTATCAAACCACCGACTTTGGGCCCGGGGCCACCTTTCATCTGGGGAAACCTCCCGCGATCGTGGATTTTCAGGGGCCAGCCCGCCATCCCAGCCACGGCCCCAAACAAAAAATACGGCCTTTTCCCTGGAAGTAAAAATAAAATGCCCTCTTCGGCGGAGATTCAGGACCACTTTTCTTAAACCACCCGCTGCACTGGTGCCAAATTTTATCTGGAACTCCTTCGTATCGTTTTTTTCGGAGCCAGCCGCCCTCCCCGCCCAGGCCCCCGACACAACCACGGCCCTTTTCCCAAAAAAACTACCGCCCCCCTCTGCTGCAATTCAGGGGCCCTTCCTTTTCAAAACCCCAATTGGCACGGTGCCACTTTTATGGGAACCCTCCTGCGATCGTGGATTTTAGAGCCACCCCGGGCCCCTCCCAGACAGGCCCCCAACAAAAACAAAAGGCCCCTTTTCCCTGGAAGTAAAAACTGACCTGCCCATCTTCGGAGAAATTTCGGAACCCCTTTCTCCTTAAACCAGCCCAAATTGGCACTGGTCCACCTTTCATTGGGGGCCATCCTGCTATCGTGGATTTTAGGACCAGCCGGGCATTTCCCCGCCACAGGGCCCAACAAAACCCCGGGCCCTTTTTCCCGAAAAAAACTACCTGCCCCTCTTCTGGCTGGGAGATTTCAGGCCACTTCCCCCTTCAAACCGCACTGGCATGGGGCCACCTTTCATCGGGAACCATCCTGCGTATGTGGGTTTTCAGGAGCCAGCCGCCATTTCCCCCACAGGCCCCAAAAAAAAAACAAGGCCCTTTTTCCCCGGAAAAAAAATGATCCCTCTCTGGGGAGATTGCAGGGGCCACTTTCTACAAACCCGCCCCATTGGCATGGGGCCCTTTATCTGGAACATCTGCGTATGTTTATTTTCAGGACCCGCCGGCACTCCCCGCCCCGCCCCACACAACCACGGGGCCCTTTTTCCCCGGAAGTAAAATGACCTGCCCGTCATTGGGGAGATTGCAGGAGCCACTTGCTCTAAAACACCCCCCTTTGGGACTGGGCCACCTTTATTGGGAACCATCCTCGTATCGTGGATTTCAGGAGCCCGCCGGCCACTCCCAGCCACAGGCCCCCAAAAAAACCACGCCCTTTTTCTTAAAAAAACTACCCGCCCCCCTTCTGCTGGAGATTTCAGGAGCACTTCCCTATCAAACCACCCATGGCACTGGGCCACCTTTCATCTGGGAACCATCCCGGTAGGGATTTTCAGGAGCCAGCCGGGCCCCTCCCCGCCAAGGGGCCCCAAAAAAACTAGCTTTTCCTGGAATAAAACTGCCTCCCTCATCGGGTGCAGATTGCAGGACCCCTTTCTCTATCAAACCCCCCGACTTTTGGGAAAGGGCCACCTTTCTCTGGGAAACCCCCTCGTATCGGGATTTTTAGGAGCCCCCGGCCACTCCCCCGCCACAGGGCCCCAAAAAAAAAAAACCGGCCCCCCTTTTCCCGAAAAAATTACTTTCCCACTTTGGCTGGCAGTTGCAGGAACCACTTCCCTAATCCGCCACTTTGAATGGGGCCACCTTTTTATTGGGAACCATCCTGCGTATTGTGGATTTTCAGGAGCCAGCCGGGACTCCCCCCACAGGCCCCCGAACACAAACCACGGGCCCTTTTTTCCCCGGCAAAAAAAACCACCCGCCCCTTTGGCTGGCGATTCAGGAGCCACTTCCTCTTCAAACCCGCCCCCCCGGGCCGGGCCACCTTTTATCTGGGAACCACCTGCAAAGGGATTTTCGGGAG
>NW_026993924.1:0-9153 GCF_028769735.1 Zonotrichia leucophrys gambelii
TTGGTTTTGAGGGCAAGTGGCTCCTGCAACTCCAGCCAGAAGGGGGTGGGGAGTTTTTTTGCCAGGGAAAGGGGCCTGGGTTTTTTTCGGGGGCCCGTGGGTTTTGGGAGGGCCGTGGTCCTGAAAATCCACGATACGGGATGGTTCCCAGGAAAGGTGGCACCGTCCGGTGGGGCTGGTTTTATAACCCAAATGGTCTGCAATTGCCAGCCAAAAGGGGAGGTCAGTTTTATTCCAGGGGAAAAGGGCCTAGTTTTTTTTGGGCCGCCCGGGGGTGGCCGTGGCCCTGAAAATCCACAAAAACGCAAGGTCCAGAAAGGTGGCACCATGCAATCGGGGTTTTGATAGAGGCAATGGCTCCTGCAATCTCCAGCCAGAAGGGGCGGGGGAGTTTTTTCCCCGGGAAAAGGGCCGTGGTTTGGTTCGGGGGCCGTGGGTGGGAGTGGCCGCTGGTCCGAAAATCCACGATACCGGATGTTCCCAAAAAAAGGTGGACCCGTGCCAAGTTGGGGGGTTTACCCCCAAAAAGGGGTTTCCCCAATTTTGCCAGCCAGAGATGGGGAGGTCAGTTTTATTCCAAAGAAAGGGGCCGTGTTTTTTTGGGGACTTTGGCGGGGGGTGGCCTGCTCCGGAAAATCCCTACGCGGTGGGTTCCCCGAAAGGTCACCCGTCCCAGGGCGGCTGGTTGAAGAGGAAGGGCTCCTGAATTGCCACCAGAAGCGGGGGGAATTTTTTTTGCCAGGGAAAAGGCGTGTTTTTGTTCGGGGGCCTGTGCTGGGGGTGGCCCGGGGTGGCTCTGAAAATCCCCGATACCAGGGTGGTTCCCAAAGAAAGGGGGCACCCTGCCAAGTTGGGCTTTTGAAGAGCCAAATGGTTCCTGCAATTTGCCCGCCAGAAATGGGCAGGTCAGTTTTTTAATTCCAGGGGAAAAGGGGGGGTAGTTTTTGTTTGGGGGCCTGTGGTTTGGAGTGGCCCGGGGGCCCCTGAAAATCCACAATACGCTGGTGGCTCCCCGCCCAAGGTGGCACCAGTGCCAACTGGACTGGTTGCGGGGGCAAGTTGTTCCTGCATTCTGCCAGCCAAAGGTGGCATTCAGTTTTATTTCCGGGAAAGAGGGCCCACTCTGTGTTTGGGGGTGTGGGGGAGTGGCCGGGTGCCCCCTGAAAATCCACATACCGGATGGTTCCCAGATGAAAGGGGGCACCGGGCCAAGTCGGGCGTTGATATAAAAAGGGGTCTGCAATTCCAGCCAGAAGGGGGGGTCGTTTTTTCCGGGGAAAAAAGGCCGTGTTTTTTTTGGGGCTGGCGGGAGTGGCCCGTGATGAAAATCCCCAAAACCGGGGGTCCCAAAAGGGGGCACCAGTGCCAGCGGGCTTGGGGTTTTATAGGGAAGTGGCCCTGCAATCTGCCCCCAGAAGGTGGGCAGTCAGTTTTAATTCCGGGAAAAGGCCCATTTTTTGGGGGGGTGTGGGGTGGGAGTGGCCCGGGGGCTCCTGAAAAACCACAATACGCGGATTGGGTTTCCCCAAAGAAAAGGGGGCACCTGCCGGGCGGGCTGTTTTTATAGGGGAAGTGGCTCCGCAATCTGCCACCAGAAGGGGGGGGTGTTTTTTTGCCCGGAAAGGGGGCCCGGGTTTTTGTTTGGGGGGGCCCGGGTGGGGTGGCCCCGGGTGGCTCCTGAAAATCCACGATAACCGATGGTTCCCCAAAGAAAGGTGGGACCCGAACCCGGGCGGGTGGTTTTAGAGGGAAGTTCTCCCGCAACTGCCCGCCAAACGGGGGGGGTGAGTTTTTTTGCCGGAAAAAGGGGCCCTGGTTTTTTAGGGGGCCTGTGGCGGGGGTGGGCCGGGTGGGTCCGAAAATCCACGATATCGGATGGTTCCCAGATGAAAAAGGGGCACCAAACCCAGTCGGGGGTTTGATAGGGAAGTGGGGTCCCCAATCTCCAGCCAAAGATGGGAAGTTTTAGTTTTTTTTGAGGGAAAAGGGCCGTGGTTTTTGGTTCGGGGGCCTTTGGGAGAGTGGCCGGCGGCTCCTGAAAATCCACGTCGCGCGATGGTTCCCAGATAAAGGGGCACCCTGCCAAGTCGGGGAGGTTGGATATTACCAAAATGGCTGCGCAATGTGCCAGCCAGAGATGGGCGGGCAGTTTTATTTCCCGGGAAAAAGGGCGTAGATTTTTTTTGGGGGCTTGTGGCTGGGAGTGGCCGCCTGCCCATGAAAATCCCCAAAAGCTGGGTTGCTCCCAGACCCCGGTTGCACCAGTGCCAATCGGCTGGTTTTATAGAGGGGAAATGGCTCCCGCAATCTGCCACCAAAGCAGGGCAGGTGAGTTTTTTTTTTCCAGGGGAAAAGGGCCGTGGGTTTTGTTCGGGGCCTGTGGCTGTGAGGGCCGGGTGGCTCCCGAAAAAACACGATACGCGGATGGTTCCAGTTTAAAAGGGGGCACCATGCCAAGTTGGCTGTTTGATGAGGGAATGGCTCCGACAAATTCCATCGATATAGGGAGGTCATTTTTTAAATTTCCAGGGGAAAAGGGGGATATTTGTTTGGGGACTGGCTGGGAGGGCCCCCTGCCCTGAAAATCCACGATCCACAGGGTGGGTTCCCAGATGAAATTGGCACCAGGCCGAGTCGGCTGGTTTTATATGGGAAAGTGGCCCTGCAATCTGCCCGCCAGAAACGGGGCAGTGAGTTTTGTTTACCAGGGAAAAGGGCCCTGGTTTGTGTTAGGGGGCCCGGGTGGGGTGGGCCCGGGTGGCTCCTAAAATCCACGATACCAAAGGTTCCCCGATAAAAGGGGGCACCAGTACCCAGTCGGCTTTACTGTAGAGGAAATGGCTCCTGCAACTGCCAGACAGATGAAGGCAGGCAGTTTAATTCCCGGGGAAAAAGGGGCCCTAGTTGTTTTCTGGGGCCTTGGCTGGATGGCCGGGTGGTCCTAAAAACCCCGATCCAGGATGGTTCCCAATGAAAGTGGCACCCGTGCCAAGTCGGGGTGGTTTTATAAGGCAAGTGGCTCCTGAAATCTGCCGCCAGATGATAGGGGGTCATTTTACTTCCAGGGAAAAGGGCCCGATTGTGTTCGGGGGGCCCGTGGCTGGGAGTGGCCCCCTGCCTCCTGAAAAAACCCGATAGCAGGATGGTTCCCCGATGAAAGGTGGGACCATTGCCGGTCGGGCTGGTTGATAGAGGCAATGGGTCCGCAATCTGCCAGCCAATGACGGGGCAAGTCATTTTTACTTCCACTTTTAAAAGGCCGAATTTTGTTTCGGGGGCCTGTGGCTGGAGTGCCCGGGGGGTGGCTCCTGAAAATCCACGATATGCAGGGATGGTTTCCCCGATGAAAGGGGGCACCAGTGCCCGACGGGCTGGATTGATAGAGGCAAGGGGGGGGGGGTCCGCAATCGCCCCCAGCCAGATAAACGGGCAGGGGCAGTTTTACTTCCAGGGAAAGGGCCGTAGTTTTTGTTGGGGCCTGTTTGGGTGGGAGGGCCGGGGGGCTCCCGAAAATCCACGATACCCGGATGGTTCCCAGATGAAAGTGGCACCAGTGCCAAGAGGGGGTGGTTGAGAGGCCCAAATGGTTTTCCCGCAAACTGCAGCCAATTAGGGCAGTCGTTTTACTTCCAGGGAAAAGGGCCGTAGTTTTTTTTTTGGGATTTGGCTGGGTGGCCGGCTCCCCCGAAAATCCACAATAGCAGGATGGCTCCCCGACCCAAGGGGGCACCATGGGAAGTTGGGCAGTTTGACAGATCCAAATGGTTCCCGCAATTTTTCCGCCCGAAAATGGGGGCAGTTTTAATTCCAGGGGAAAGGGGCCCTAGTTTGTTTTTGGGGCCTGTGGCTGGACTGGCCGGGGGGCTCCTGAAAATTACGATACCAGTTGGTGCCCCAGATGAAAAGGGGCAGCGTGCCAACGGGGTGGTTTGATAGTACCAATTTGGGCCCCCTCTGCCGCCAAAGCGGGGGGGGTAAATTTTGTTTCCCCGGGAAAAGGGGGGTGGGGTTTTTGTTGGGGGCCTGTGGGTGGAGTGGGCCGGGTGGGTCCTGAAAATCCACGTACGCAGGGTGGGTTTCCCCGATGAAAGGGCACCCTGCGAGTCGGGGGTGGTTGATAGAGGGGAATGCTCCTGCAACTCCAGCCAAAGCGGGGTAGTTATGTTTTTTTTTTTCCAGGGGAAAAGGCCGGGGTTTGTGTTCGGGGGCCTGTGGCTAGAGGGCCGGGGCTCCTGAAAAACCAATACGCAGGTGGTTCCCAGATGAAAATGCACCAGTGCCAAGTCGGGTGGTTTTTAGAAGGGAAGGGCTCCGCAATCTGCCCGAATGGGGCAGGTCATTTTTTTTTTCCAAAGAAAAGGGCCGTAGTATTTGCTTGGGACCTTGTGGTGGGGCCGGGTGGCTGGAAATCCGCGATACACAGGATGGTTCCCAGATTAAAGGGGGCACCAGTGCCGAGTCGGGCTGGTTTGATAAGGGAAGTGGCTCCCGCAATTCCCAACCGAAGCGGGTGTTAAGTTTTGTTTGCCAGGGAAAAAGGCCGTGGTTTGTTTTCTGGGGGTGTGGCTGGGAGTGGCCGGTGGGTCCTGAAAAACCACGATACGCAGGTGGTTCCCCAAAGAAAGGTGGCACCATGCCGATCGGGCGGATTTTATAGAGGCAAGTGGTCCCCGCAACTGCCACCCCAAAACGGGTGGGTAATTTTTTTTTTCCGGAAAGGGCCTGTTTGGTTGGGGCCTGTGGGTGGGAGTGGCCCGGGTGGCCCTGAAAATCCACGAAAAGCAGGATGGTTCCCAGATGAAAGGTGGGACCATGCCGAGTCGGGCTGGGTTTTAGAACAAGTGGGTCCCGCAATCTGCCGCCAGATGATGGGCAGGTCATTTTACTCCCGGAAAAGGGCCTAGATTGGTTTGGCCTTGTGGTGGGAGTGGCCCGGGGGGCCCCTTATAAAACCACAATCGCTGGATGGTTTTCCCGACCCCAAAGGGGGCCCGTGCCAATCGGGCCCGGTTGATAGAGGCAAGTGGGCCCCGCAATTGCCAGCCAATGAGGGGGAGGTCTTTTAATTCCAGGGGAAAAAAGGGCCCTAGTATTTGTTTGGGGACCCGGGCTGGGAGTGCCCGGGTGGTCCTGAAAAACCCGATCACAGGATTGGGCCCCCGACCCAAGGTGGGACCAGGCCAGGTCGGGGTGGTTTGATAGAGGCAATGGCCCCGCAATCTCCCGCCAGAAGCGGGTGGTTTAATTTTGTTTGCCAGGAAAAAAGGCCGGGTTTTTGTTCGGGGGGGTGTGGCTGGGAAATGGCCGGCTGGATCCCGAAAATCCACGATACTTGGATGGTTTTCCCCGATGAAAGGTGGCACCAATTTCCGAGGGGCGGTTTGATATTAAAAATGGCTGCTGCAATGTGCCCGCCGTGATGGGAGGGCATTTTACTCCCGGGAAAAGGGCCGAAAATTTTTATTTGGGGTTCTGCCGGGAGTGGCCCCCTGGCCCCCGAAAACCACAAAACGCAGGGTGGCTCCCAGACCCAAGGTGGACCCGTGGCAAGTCAGGCTGGGTTTTATAGAGGCAATGTCCTGCAATCTGCAGCCAAACGGGGGGTGAGGTTTTTGTTTCCCAGGAAAAAGGGGGGTGGGTTTTTGTTCGGGGCCGTGGCTGGGAGTGGCCGGGTGGCTCCTGAAAACCCCGATCCGGATGGTCCCAATGAAAGGGGGCACCATGCCAAAGGGGTGGTTTTATAGGGGGGGGGGGGGGGAAAATGCTCTGCAATCTGCCACCAGAGCGGGCGGGGATTTTCTTTCCCGGGGAAAAAGGGGCCCGGGGTTTTTTGGTTTTTTTTTTTTTTTTGGGGCCCGGGCTGGGAGTGGCCGGGTGGTCCCCGAAAATCCCCGATACCAGGTGGGGCCAGATGAAAGGGGGCCCAGTCCGAGTCGGGTGGTTTGAAGAGGAAGTTCCCTGCAATTTTCCAGCCAGAGCGGGGCGGGTGATTTTTTTTGCCAGGGAAAAAGGCCGTGTTTGTGTTCGGGGCCTGTGGCGGGAGTGGCCGGGTGGCTCCTGAAAAATCCACGATACCCGGATGGTTTCCCAGATGAAAGGTGGCACCATCCCATCGGGCTGGTTTTTTAAAGGCAAGTGGTCCCCCAATCTGCCAGCCAAAGAGGGCAGGTCTTTTTAATTCCCGGGAAAAGGGGGGGTAGTTTTGTTTGGGGTCCTGTGTCTGGGGGTGCCGCTGGCTCTGAAAATCCACGATAAGCAGGGGTTCCCAGATGAAAGTGGGAGCAATGCCAAATCCGGGGGGTTTGATAGTACCCAAATGGGTCCGCAATCTACCCCCAGAAATGGGCAGGTCTTTTTAATTCCCGAAAAGGGCCGTGGTTTGTGTTCGGGGGCCCGTGGCTGGGAGTGCCGGGTGGGCCCCGAAAAACCACGAACGCAGATGGTTCCCCGATGAAAGGTGGGACCCTCCGACGGGGTGGATTGAAGAGGCAAGTGGCTCCGCAATCTGCCCCTGAAGATGGGGAGGCAGTTTTACTTTCCCGGGAAAAGGACCGATTTTGTTTTGGGGCCGTGTCTGGGAGGGCCGGTGGCTCTTTAAAATCCATGATACACAGGTGGTGCCCAATGAAAGGTGGACCGTGCCCAGTCAGGCTGGTTTGTGAGGAAGTGGCTCCTGCAATTGCCAGCCAGAAAACGGGGGGTGAGTTTTTTTTGCCGGGGAAAAGGCCATGGTTTGTGTTTGGGGGCCCGTGGGTGGCGTGTCCGGCTGGCTCCTGAAAATCCACATACGCAGG
Source organism: Zonotrichia leucophrys gambelii (assembly GCF_028769735.1). Classification (NCBI taxonomy): domain Eukaryota; kingdom Metazoa; phylum Chordata; class Aves; order Passeriformes; family Passerellidae; genus Zonotrichia; species Zonotrichia leucophrys. The sequence goes on from NW_026993924.1 coordinate 6,795, forward strand.
ATGTTCCCAGATGAAAATTGGCACCGTCCAAGACGGGGTGGATTGATAAGGGAAATGGTCCTGCAATCTGCCAGCCAATACGGGGTGGTCAGTTTTTTCTTCCAAGGGAAAAAGGGGCCGGGTTTTTTTTTCGGGGGGCTGGGCGGGGGTGGGCCGGCTGGCTCCCGAAAACCACGATACACGGATGTTCCCAGATAAAGGTGGCACAGTGCCAAGTTTTGGGCAGGGTTTTATAATACCAAGTGGCGTCAAAGTGCCAGCCAGAATGGGGCAGGGCATTTTACTTCCAGGAAAAGGGCCGTAGATTATTTTTGGGGACTTGTGGTGGGGTGGGCCGGCAGGCCCCCGAAAATCCCAATCGCTGGTGGTCCCGCCCCAATGGGACCAGGCCAAGTCGGGGCTGTTTAGAGAGCAAGTGGTTCCTCAATCTGCAGCCAAAAGGGGGAGGGCAAGTAATCCAGGGAAAAGGGGTTAATCTGTGTTTGGGGGTGTGGGTGGGAGTGGCCGGCTGGCCCTGAAAACCACAATACCAGGAGGGTTCCCCGATGAAAGGGCACCAGTGCCGAGTCGGGTGGTTTGATGGGCAAGTGGCTCCTGCAAAACTGCCAGCCAGAAACGGGGGGGTGAGTTTTTTTGCCAGGGAAAAGGGCCATGGTTTTTTTCGGGGGCTGTGGGAGAGTGGCGGGCTGGTTCCTGAAAACCATGATACATGGATGGTTTCCCAAAGAAAGGTGGGGACCATGCCAAGTCGGGCAGGTTTGATTTACCAATGGCTGCTGCAATGTGCCAGCCAGTGAGGGGAGGGCAGTTTTACTTCCAGGGAAAAAGGGGCCCTAGATTTTTTTTTTTACTTTTTTTTGGCTGGGGGGGTGCCCCCTGGCTCCCAAAATCCACAATACGCTGGAGGCTCCCGACCCCAAAGGGGGCACCAGTGCCCTGGGCGGGCGGTTTATAGAGGCAATGGCTCCGCAATCTGCCAGCCCGAAGCGGGGGGTAGTTTTTTTTCCAGGGAAAGGGGCCCTGGGGTTTTTGTTCGGGGGCCCGGGCTGGGATGGCCGGGGGCCCGAAAAATCCCCCCCCCAAAAAAAACCAGGATGGTTCCCGATAAAAGGGGGCACCATACCGGTCGGGCTGGTTTTTATAGAGGCAAGGGTTTTCCGCAATCTGCCAGCCAAAAGCGGGCGGTTGAGTTTTTTTTTGACAGGGAAAAAGGGGTTATTTTTGTTTGGGGGCCCGGGTGGGGTGGCCCGGGTGGGTCCTGAAAATCCCGATACCCGGTGGTTCCCAGTAAAGGGGCACCAGGCCAAGACGGGCTGGATTTATAGAGAAGGGCTCCTGCAATCTGCCAGCCAATGACGGGGAGGGCGTTTTTACTTCCAGGGAAAAGGGCCCTAGTTTGTGTTTTGGGGGGGCCCGTGGCTGGGGGTGGGGGGGCGGGGGCCCCGAAAAATCCACGATATGCAGGATGGTTCCCCGAGAAAGGTGGCACCAGTGCCATGTCGGGCTGGATTGTAGAGGCAAGAGGCTCCGCATTCTGCCAGCCGAAGCGGGCGGCAGTTTTACTCCAGGGAAAAGGACCGGGTTTGTGTTTTGGGGGGCCGTGGCTGGGAGTGTCCGCCCGGCTCCTGAAAATCCCGATAGCAGGTGGTTCCAATAAATTTTCACCGTGTCGAGTCGGGGTGGTTTTATAGGGGAAGTGGCTCCTGCAATCTGCCCCCGAAGCGGGGGTTATGTTTTGTTTTCCAGGGAAAAGGGGCCGGGTTTGTGTTCGGGGGCCCGTGGGTGAGAGTGGCCCGGCTGGGTCCTAAAACCCAAACGAGGATGGGTTTCCCCGATGAAAGGGGGCCCAGGGGCCCAAAACGGGCTGGATTTAAAAAGGGAAGTGGTCTGCAATCTGCCAGCCAATGCGGGGAGGCGTTTTACTTTCCCGGAAAAGGGCCGTGTTTGTGTTGGGGGGGGTGGCGGAGTGGCCCCCTGGCTCCTGAAAATCCCCGATAGGGGGAGGTTCCCAGAGAAAGGGGGCCCAGTGCCGAGTCGGGTGGTTTTATGAGGCAAGTGGGTCCCGCAATTGCCCCCAGAGAGGGCAGGTCAGTTTTATTCCAGGAAAAGGGCCGGGTTTGTGTTTGGGGGCGTGGGGGAGTGGCCGGCTGGGTCCTGAAAATCCACGATACCAGGATGGTTCCCCGATGAAAAGGGGGCAATGCCAACGGCTGGTTTTAAGAGGCAAATGGCCCCCAATTTTCAGCCAAAGATGGGAGGTCAGTTTTAATTCCAGGGAAAAGGGCGGGTTTGTGTTTGGGGGGTGTGGCTGGGAGTGGGCCCGGGTGGTCCCGGAAATCCACGATACGAGGATGGTTCC